>NC_138373.1:23566699-23601288 GCF_054177405.1 Leptonychotes weddellii
CCCCCCCTCATGCTGCTGAGACATTTCTAGAACACAGAGACTTTCATTCACACTCTTCAATGCCTCTGCTAGAAAGGCATTCAGCCCCATTCAGCAGTGTGCAGGACCATGTAGACCACTTCATGCCAACAATTCCTCCTGTTAAGAAATCTATATTCTTTGAAACGTCCAGCAATGGACAAATACCACACAGATCTTCCCAATCTCTCAATAGCCACACACACACACACACACACATAGACACACACCAGGATGCCTTACCAGACACTGAGAAATCATTGGATTTTCCTCTAGGGAATAAAACATTTTGCTGGCCATGTTCACTCTATTATATCAACTTGCCTCCTACAAGGAGACCTATAGTGTAAAGAAACCTGAACTCAGCTCTGGTACAAATTTACTGTGTTTCCTTGAATAAGAGTTATCCCCTCTTTGTGCTTGAGTTCTCTTATCTGAAAAGTGAAGAGCTTAAATATGAGATAAATCTTTGCAACCAGTTTTGGGAGAGAAAACCAGGTTCTAAATTTTAAAAACTTTCCCTAACATTCTGGGTTGCGCTAGGGGGCCAAATTATTTTCTCTCTCTCTTTTTTCCCCATCATAGTTGTATATTATAATTGTCTCCTACTTCTCTGTGTTTCCTGCTACCCTGTAACTTCTAGAAGACAGAGACCAGCCCTTAGTCACTATGTTCCAAAAGCTCAGCACAGAACTTGGCATATAATAGACTCTATGTAACGGCCTGTTACATAGATGGATAAATGGATGGATGGATGAAAGACACATTGTGTTGGTCAACCTCCCTTGTCCCCAGATATCATAGCCTGCCCTGAGCAAAATGGTGACTACATTGACCTTTGCACTGTGAGCCTGCAGATAGAGAACTCAGGTCACACAAAAGCCAGCAGAATTCACATCTCCTTCGACATTCTCCTGAGCCGGATTCACAGACATCCTGGTCTAACAAGTATAGCAGAGACCCAAGGACAGGACACTCGACCCAGGATTAATTAGAGTGATTCAGGCTGCTCAGATCCTTTTTTAAAAACAAATCTTAGTAACAGTTACCAATTGCTGAGCTCTCACTGTGTGTCAGGCACCATCTACGAGCTTTGAAAACATTATCTAAACCAATGGTTCTCAATCAGGGTGACTCTGTCTCCTGGGACATTTGGCAATGTCTGAACACAATTTTGACTGTCACTGTAGAAGGAGTCTGCTACTGGATCTGGTAGGCAGAGGCCAGGTGTTCGACTAAACAGCCCCCGATACACAGGACAGGCCCCCACAACAAAGAATGATCTAGACCCAAAGGTCAATAGTACCAAGGTTGAGAAATTCTGATCTCCAGTCATCCCTCCTACAACCCTATTATTATTTTTAAATTACTATTATTATTTTCCTGACTTTACAGGAGAGGAAACTGAGGAATATGTAATATTGTATATGCTTTGTGCCAGAATCAGAGATGCGATTTGCACCTCTACCTTTTAGATCTAAATCCTAGGTTCTTACCATCTATCCTGTAACTCGTGGCAAGTCTTATTGGCAAGGTTGAACTAAGCAGGGAATGTCACAGTGACAATCCCGAACCTACTTAATATGCTGGGACTTGAAAATTTTCCTGCAGCTGCACCATCAGATTTTTTACCCAGTTTCACATGAGAAACTAAAGATGTTACTTTAGCCAGAGCTGGGAGTATCTTTAAATTGAATCCAGTTCCCCCTATTGAAACATAATAACTTTTAAAGTAATCTAGTCTCTTCATTACCAGTGCTACATCCAGTTGTTGAAATCTCTTTTGAGTTGGTAGTTAAAAGGCCCAGCCATATATCTGTAAGGTTATTGTTGCGGGCTCAAATGCTTAGCAACAACGCAAACATCACTCAGAATCAAATTATCAGATGTACCGACAAGATGCTCCTCGATTTAATAGTGTGGTAAATGATGGCTGGGAGATGTTCTTTGAAGCTGTAGAGGCAAATGTGAAAGCTAATTCAATTCTCAAATGAATAAAAGTGAGAAACTGTTCTTATAAGCCTGATATTACCAGAGATAGGGCCAGAGCATGCTGCAGCCCTGCATGGGGGAGGAGAGAAGAGCAGGATTTATTTTATTTCTGATAATAAAGAGCTGGGCTCTGTGGCCACACAGGTTTGACCTTGGTGCCGGGGGGAGAAGTTTAGTAGGAGTGAGAGCTCATTTCCAACTCCGTCAAGAGGCTGCTTACTTTACCATTAGTTCCCGTTGGAGCTGCTTGAGAGAGGAAGGGGCCTCTGAAGAAGCATCCAGGGCCTCGGGGAAATCAGATCTCTGTTTATTAGACTTTGAGAGTGTAGAACAGCATTGCCTGAGAGAATAGGGGATCTCAGATCACCTAGGCCAGTGGCCTTCTGATTACTAGTGGGACCCTAGGTTTTCACAGAGATATTCTGGGGTAAGAAGAAGGAGGATTTGGAAGTGATTCATGGTCTAAAATTTGTTTTAATTTATCACACACACATATATACATATATATGTGTAATATTGGGCATACATTTAGCTTAGGGGTAAGATATTATCTAGGAAGAAAAGACTTGCTGCCAAAAGTCATGAAGCCCACTTGTCTACTCACTTAGCTGAGGAACACTAGACCCTAAGGACAGTACGACCAGTCAAAGGCTACACTCCAACACTGATCCTGTGATGTCAACTGGCGCTAACTACCTGGAATTCACATCAAACTCCTCCACCCCTTAGGGTGCTCAGTCCCACAAGACCCCCTTCACTTCAGACACCAGCCCTGAGTAGCAGGGGCCACCCCACACTTTTTCCTGGCCACTTTGGCTACACATTCGGGGGGGTTCCTATGATCCCCCTTCAGGTCTGACAATTAGCTAGAGGACTCACATAACTCAGGAAGTGTTATACTTGTGATGATTGTTCTATTATCAAGGATATAATTGAAGAGCCAGATATAGAGATTTATAAGGTGATGAGATTCAGAAGGGTCCTGCGTGCGGGAGCTTCTGTCCCGGTAAAGTCTGGGGTGTACCACCCTGCCTATCAATATTTCACCAGCCAGGAAGCTCTGAGTCTCCTTGTCCAGGGTTTCTGCCAAGGCTTCACTACCGTATGAGTGATTAAATCATTGGCCACTTGGAAGGACTCAGTCTCCAGCTGTTCTGCCCTCCAGGAGGTCTGGGCTAGCCAGAGACCCCAAAGGGCTAAGCCTGTAATCACGTGATTGGAAACTGCCTAAGCGTCCACCACAGAGTCCAGCATGAGTCATCTCATTAGCATAAACTCTGGTGTGGCCAAAAGGGAATCCTCCTATGAATAACAAAGACACCCCATCACTCGGGAAATTCCAAAGGTTTTGAAAGCTCCAGGCCAGAACCCAGGGACAAAGATCAGATTTCTCTTTTTTTTAAATCATACCTCAAAGGCTGAGGTTGACACCACAGCCCCTGCTTTCTCGGGCACCCCAGGAGCAGTGAAATGTTTTCAGGGCAGTGAAATGGCAGAATGTAGAGTCTGAGCAGGGGAGACCCAGCAATTATTTTACAGAAAAGTAAAATGAGACTCAGATGATAGGGACCCCAGATACTGTCTGGAAGCTTGGTCTCTAACCCTGAACTCTGTGATTCCCTGGAGGGTTCCATGTCTGTTTCCTAGGACTGCTATGACCAATTGTCACAAATTTAGTGACTTAAAACAGCGCATATGTATTATTTTACCCATCTGAAGTCGTAAGTGTAAAATGGGCCTGCAGGGCTGTGTTCCTTCTGGAGGGAGACTCTCTTTCCTCAACCTTCCCAGCTTCCAAGAGATCACCTACATCTTTTCATTCATGACCGCCTTCCTCCATTTTGGAGGCCAACAAGGTAGCATCTTCAAATCTCTCCCTCTCTTTCCCTCTGCTTCCATCATTATAGTGCCTCCTGCTTCACTCTTATAAACACCCTGTGATTACATCAGCTCCCCCAGGGTCATCTGGGATGATCTCCCCCTCTCAAAATCCTTAACTCAACCACATCGGCAAAATCCCATGTGCCTGGGAAGGGAACACATTCGCAGGTCAGGGGATTTGGACTTTGACATCTTTGGGAGGACATTCCTCAGTTGACCACGGCCCTGTCCTTCCCTCATGGCTGGCGTGGATCTGCCACCCCCAGCACATGTTGGCTGTACCATAATTCCTGGTGACCGCTGTGCAGAGGAGGGGACCATGTCTCTCCTCTCACAGTTTGTTTCTCCGAAGGGCCCCTTCTTAGTTTTGTTAAGGGATGAGGAATTGTCCTCTGACCACTCAGGGCCATGATTACTGGAGGGGAGAGAACTACTTAGAAACTGATACACTCCTGTGTGCACCTCTGGTGGGTCGGACTGTTCTGTGTCTGCTGGGTCTGCGATGCATCCTACACTGGGGGTGGGACTGGATGTTCATAAATATTGTTCAGTCATTCTGTGTCCTCCAACGCAGCCTGGAGACAGCCCTGCAAAGCCAAGTCTTTGTATTTTTCTAATGAAATAAATTGCTGCCGCATTTACTGCTGGGACAGTGTTTGACCATCTTAAAGAGATGGTTGCAAACCCACCTGTCTTCTCTCATCACCCTCTCATTTGCTGTGTGAAGTCAAGGAGTTTGTCTCCTTCTATTTTTCTTAAGAAAAAGCTAGAGTAGCTCTAATGAGAAATATCTTCACTCCCATGTTTTTGTGTAGGTCAGTAGTTTTCAGCCCCCAGGGGAGTTTGCAGCCCTGGGGACATTTGCACCCCGACCCCCGTCCAGGGGACATTCAGCAATGTTTGGAGGCATTTGGGGAAGGGGGCTGCTATTGGAATCTAGTGGGTAGAGGCCAAGAACAGAGCAAAACATCCTATAGTGCACAGGATAACCATCCCCCCCAACAAAGAATTCTCTGGTTCAAAATGTCAATAGGGCTGAAGTTAAGAAACCCTGTCTTAGCCCCAAAGAAGAGGGAAAAATATCCCAGTAATTGTGCACACTTGTTCTCTCTCTCTCTCTCTCTCCAGAGTTACTTGGTCCTCTCCATGGGATAGGGAGTGAGTAATCTTATTTTTCAGAATATGGGACAATTATTAAGGCACATGAATCAGCCGGCAGGGTCTTTGTGCTTCCAAAGCTTCAAAAACAAGAACCAGGCTACTTCCCTCGGTCTTGTCTGCCTCAGACACAGCAAGTCTTCCTCCTGCCTTAGTTGCCGACCCCTGCAGTAAAAATAATAAGCAGGACACCTCTGCCGGGGACAGGAGGAGGGCGGGGACACAGCTTTTCATTGATTTCTGAGGGCCTGTCCTTAAAGCATCTGGGAGTGTGGACTCCCCACCTGGTCTGAATGCTTTGCCGTGTGTTCATAGACAGGAGATATGTCCTTTTCAGGGTTGCGATTTGCGGTGGGAGGTTCTCACCTAAGTCAGTTTCTCTAACACAGTTTCACTGGTGATGAGGATTTGCTGGTGATGGAGGTGGGATGGTGCAAACCATACATAGAGTTTATGGAACCAGTTCTTTGCGTAAATCTCCGTTAGCCTAGCCAGGAGGGGGAAAGGACTGCATTTTAACTTTGAATCCTTTGCATTGGGGTGTCTTGGCGACTGGATAGGAGGCCTAGATAAACAAGGATAAGCACTCAGGGCTATCCCTTGGTTTTTATTCTCCAGGCCATGGGGAGGGCAAGGCTCTGAGCAGAGCCAGGTAAAGCTCTCTTCCAAACAGGCTTTTTTTTTTTTTTTTCCCCTCAAGTAAGGCTGTAAACCACAGGGGTTTGGGCAAACGAGCTGATTCTGGTGAGAATACTCCTTTAGATTCTATCTCAGCTTGAACTGAGTGACTGCTGAATGGGAAAGTCAGGTCCTTGGCGGACAGGAAAAGATGGCCAAAAAGGGATTTTTGCATCATACTGAAGCAGAAAAATCTTCCTTCTTCCTAAGACAGGGAAAAAAAAAAAAGAGGCAACTGCTTCCCGTTTAACAGATAAGTATGTTGTTATATAAGTTGTGTAGTTATGGAGGATTTTAATTCTTCCTTCAAATGCAAAGAAAAACAATAATTTTTGAGATGGCTTCATTGATCAAAAAATAACTACTGGCAGCAAACATTTATTCACACCACAAAAGGCATAAGCCTTCTTTATCTTAACAAGAATATTATCTTGTTACAGTTAATAGCTATTGAACTACCTATTACGTCCCAGGCACTGCTTGAGGCCACAGCCAATATATTATCCTATCCTCAGCAACAGGTACTGGGATTACCTTGATTTTATAGATAAAAAAACTGAGGGTCAGAGGGGGTAAAGTGACCTGTCCAAGATCATGCAATTGATCAAATGTCACAGACAGCATTCTGAACCTGAATTTGGCCTGACTAAACCTCTCTTAACCACTGTCCCACAGAATTTTTACCCAGACGGATCCTCCATATGTTCACATCCAGACTCTGTCCTGGGAGTGACCAGAACCTCACTGTGGTTCTATTTTTCTTGCAATGTCTTTGATGAGTATTGGTAGCAGAAGAGTCTTAGATCCATACAATGAATTTGCAAGTGTTCCTTCCTCTTCAATTTTTTGGAAGGGTCGGGGCAGAATTGGTGATATTTCTTTCTGAAATGTGTGGGAGAGTTCACCAGGGAAGCCAACTGCACCTCGAGTTTTCTTTGTGGGAAATTCTTAAGCTACAATTTCATTTTAGTTGATACAGCACTATATGAGCTGTCTGTTTCATTGCGAAGGAGCTTTGGTAGTTTGCGTCTTTCAGGGAACCAGGCAGGCTGCTGAACTTACAGACACAGAGCTGTTCACGATATTCACCCTATTATCCTTTAAATATCTATAGAATCTGTAATGAGATCACCTTTTTCATTCCTGATATTGGTTATTTGTGTCTCTTTTTCTCCATCAGTCTGGCGAGAGGTTTATCAATTGTACTGATGACGCTCTCAAAGAGTCGGCTTTTAGTTTTACTCTTTGCTCTGTTTTCTATATCATTTGTCTCTGCTCTGATGTTTCTTATAGCATTTCTTCTGCTTACTTGGAGTCTAACTTGCTCCTCATGCTCCATTTCAGGGTGGAAACTGAGGTCCTTAATTCCCAACCTTGCTTGTTTTCTAATGTAGGCATTTAATACTACAAATTTCTGTCTAACCACTGTTTTCGCAACACTCCACGTTTTGACATATGGAGTGTTCTCACTTTCCCTCCGTTCAATATACTTTGCAATTCCTCTTTTGACTTCTTCTTTGACCCATGGTTTACTTAGAAACATGCTATTAAGTTTCCACAATATTTGGAGTTTTCCAGAGATGTGTGATTCATTTCTAATTGAATTCCGTTATAGTCAGAAAACATTCTTTGGATGACTTCAATCTTTTTTTACTCTATTGGAACTTGTGTTTTGGCCCAGGACGTGGTCTATATGCTCAGTGCTCTGTGTGTACATTCAGAGCACACCGGAAAGAACTTGTAATTCTGCTGCTGTTAGGTGGAGAGTGTTCTGTGGGTGTGAATTCAATGCAGTTGGTTCAGTGTGTTCAAGTCTTTCCATATCCTCACTGATTTTCCAGGTACTCATTCTATCAATTACTGAGGGATGAGCTGGAAATTTTTCTTTTCTTTTTTTTTTTTTTTTAAGATTCTATTTATTTATTTTAGAGAGAGGGCACAAGTGGGGGAAAGGGCAGAGGGAAAGAGAGAATCTAAAGCAGACTCCATGCTGAGCGTGGAGCCTGACGAAGGGCTCCATCTCACGACCCTGAAATCAAGATTCGGACGCTTAACCAATTGCACCACTCAGGCGCTCCAAGCTGGAAATTTCTAACCGTAATTGTGGAGTTCTTTACTTCGCTTTTGAATTTCTCTCAGTTTTTGCTTCATGTCTTTCCAAGGTCTGTTACTGTGTTACTGGGTACCCAGACATCCTCTGGAGTAATCACCCCCTTTATTATTACAACGTAGCTTTTATTTTTGCTCTGAAATCTATTTTCTCTGATACTAATATAACTGTGCCAACTTTTTATAAAACTAGTGTTAGCATGGGATATCTTTTCCTATCTTAGCTATTTATGTATTTGTACTTAAAGAGCATTTCTTCTATTTCCAGCATCTAGTTAGGTCTTGATTTTTTTTTTTTTAAAGATTTTATTTATTTATTTGAGACAGAATGAGAGAGACAGAGAGCACATGAGAGGGGGGAGGGTCAGAGGGAGAAGCAGGCTCCCTGCCAAGCAGGGAGCCCGATGCGGGACTCGATCCTGGGACTCCAGGATCATGACCTGAGCCGAAGGCAGTCGCTTAACCAACTGAGCCACCCAGGCGCCCCAGGTCTTGATTTTTTTTTAATCCAAGCTGACCTTCTTGCCTTTTCATAAAAATGTTTAGACTGTTTAAATTTAATATGATTATTAATATAGATTCATGTCCATCATCTTACTATTTGTTTTTTTATTAGATCCATCTGTTTGTTTCCTTTCTATTTCTTCCTTTTGTTGGTTTGAGTACATTTTATGATTTCTTTTTTTTTTTAAATAACAGCGTTATTGAGATATAATTCACATACCATGAAATTCAGCCTTTTAAACTGTATGAATTACTGGGTTTTAGTAAACTCAGGGTTGTTCAACCATCACTACTATCTAACACCAGAACATTTTCATCAACCCAAAAAGAAAGTCCATACCCATTATGTAGTCACTATACACTCCTCACCCTTCCCAGTCCCTGGTGAGCACTAATCTACTTTCTATCTCTATGGATTTGTTTGTTCTGGACATTTCATATAAATGGAATCACAGAATACGGGAGCTGTTGTGATGGGTTCTTTCATTTAGCCTCATGTTTTCAAGATCCATCCATGGTACGGCAGGTGTCCCTACTTCATTCCTTTCTCCAACTGAATAATATTACAGGTATAGATACACCATGTTTTACTTTTTCCATTCATAAGTTGATGGACACTTGGGTTGTTGCAATTTGGGGGCTAATGTGAGTAGGGCTGCTATCAACATTTATGAACACATTTTTTTTAAAGATTTTATTTATTTTGGGGGGGGCACGTGCAAGAGAGAGCATGAACAGGGGAGGGGCAGAGGCAGAGGGAGAAGCAGACTCCCTGCTGAGCAGGGAGGCCCAGGATGATGGAGGGGCCCGATCCCAGGACCCTGGGATCACGACCCGAGCCAAAGGCAGACGCTCAACCAACTGAGCCACCCAGATGCCCCTATGAACACATTTTTATATGGATGTATGTTTTCAAATCTCTTGGATATATACCTAGGAGAACACTTACTGTCATATGGTAGCTGTGTTTAACATTTTGAGAAATTACCAATCTGGTTTCCAAAGTGCCTGCACCATTTTACAATCCCACCAATAATACATTAAGGTTCTAATTCCTCCACATCCTTGCTAACACTCATTATTGTCTTTTTTTTTATTATAAACATTTTAGTAGGTATGCAGTGGTATCTCATTATGGTTTTCACTTGCATTTTCCTAGTGACTAATGATATTGACCATCTACTCAGGGCTTATTGGCCATCTGTTTATCTTCTTTGGACAAATGTCTACTGACATCTTTTTCCCATTTTTAAATTGAGTTTTTATTGTTGAATTATAAGAGTTCTTTATATATTATAGATACAAGGTCCTCATCTGATACATGATTTGCAAATACTGTCATTGTGTGGGTTGCCTTTTAACTTTTTTCATGTCTTAAAAGGCACAAAAGTTTTTAAATTTTGATGAAGTTCAGTTGTCTCTCTTTTCCTCTGTCACTTCTGTTTTGATATCATAACTAAGCAGGCTTTGCCTAACACAAGGTTACAAAGATATACCCCTATTTTTTTTTTCTGGGAGTTTTATAGTGTCAACTCTTAACGTTCGGTTTGATAAGATATTTTGAGTTAATTTTTTGATGTGAGGTAGGGATCTAGTTTCATCTTGTGAATATATGGCTGCCTAACATCATTTGTTAGAAAGACTATTCTTTCCCCCATTAAATTGTCTTAGCACCTCTGTCGAAAATCAATGGATGATAAATGTAAGGGCTTATTTCTGGACTCTCAATTCTGTTTCATTGATCTCTATGTCTAGCCTTATACCAGTACCACACTGTCTTGATTACTGTAGCTTTGGAGAAAGTTTTGACAGTGAGAACTGTAAGTCCAACTTTGTTCTTCTTAAGATTGTTTCAGCTATCCTAGGTCATATGGGTTTTCAGATCAGCTTGTCAATTTCTGAAAAAAAGTCCAGCTGTGATAGTGATAAGGACTAATTTAAATCTGTAGACCACTTTAGAGAGTGTGGTAAGTATAGAGATGACCCCCCAAAAGATGTCCATGTCCTAACCTCCTTACCCTATGACTATGTAACCTTACCTGGCAAAAGGAATATTGTAGATATAATGAAGCTATGCAGATGAAAGTGATTCTGGATTACCCTGGTCAACCCAAGGTCCCTTATAAGGGGGAGGAAGGAGTGGCAGAGTCAGGGAAAGAGATGTAATGACAGAAGTGGATTTTGGGGTGATGTGGCCATAAGCCAAGGTCTGCAGGCAGCCACTAAAGTCAGAAGCTGACTAAAACAACAAATCTTAAATTGAGCTGGAAATGGAGGATATGAAGCTGAACAAAAACAAACAGCAGCACAACAATCCCTCCTCTTGTGGAGTTTACAGACTTAGTCAAAGAATCTTACCTAGTGAAAGTCCTACAGGGGATGTGAGAGCTTATAACTGTTTGGATTTAATATCTGGGGGTGGGGTGGGGAGGAGGTGGTCACCCAGCAGAAATACGCAAGAAAAAGGAGGGGAGAATTCAATGAAGCAGGTGAGGTGAACAATGCAGGCAGAGGAAAGGAGCATGCAAATGCCAGGAGGCGAAAACCAGACCTAAGCCCTAGCTTGAGGTTTTCAGCTCAGGGCATGTTGGGGAACCGAAGCACGTATTCCTCGCTCCACCCGTTTCTCACCATCTCAACCCTGGGGACCCTGGCACGCAGCTGAAGGCAAGCTGGGAGCTTCCTAGCTTGCTTGTGGGAGACAAATGTCTTTCCCCACCCCTCCCCCTCATCCTTTTGGGGCCCCACCCCCACCCTAGAACGCTTTCTGCCACTCAGCAGGTCCCACAAGTGCCAGGCTTCCAACCTGCGGCTCCCGGGACCCCAGCGTGTGAACTGACTTGAGGTTCTTGAGCACACCACCTCTCTTCTAATTAGCCAGCACACCTGTACTACTCATGGCTGCTCCTGAGCCTATGAGGCCACCAGAGGTCGCATTAACAGGCCCAGTAGAATAAGTCACTGCCTCGCAAGCTCGAGGTGATTAATTCTCACACTGGGAACTGCCCAAGACGAATTCCACTAAGCTGTATTGTGAAACCAGGACACACACACACACACAAAATCATACTATCACTTAGCAACTTCCTACAGCTGGTGTTGTTTGTTACATGACCTCATTTACTCCTCACCACTAGCCTATCAATTAGGTACTATCACTCTTCTCAACTGACAGATTCTAAGAAACTCAGAGAGGTCTGCAAAGTCACGCAGCTACAGTGCGGGAGCTGGGACTGGTTCCACGTCCAAGTTCTAACTGCGACCCTGTTCCTTCTGGTACCCTGCACGAGCTATGCTTTCAGTACTTTGAACTATATTGTACTTATACTAATAATTTAATGAACCCTTATTACCAGAGATTTGATGCAGCAAGCCTTTATAATTGTGTGTGGGTTGTTTTTTTTTTTTTTTTTATTGCGTGATCTCTGTCTAAATAAAATCCTTTGGCCCTATTGCATGTCCTGGCATTGCTGATTCTCTGGTCTAAGGGGAGACACTGGGAGTCTCTGTCCAAAACTGTCTGCCTCCCAGAAGACCCAACTAGGAAAAAAAAGGTAACAGAAAGTAACTCGCTGATCCTAATCGCTTTGCCCGCTATACATGTCTCAGATCAAATACTATTTTGTCCTCTTTTTCCCCTTTAGGGGGGGAATTAATTAAGCTCTAATTACACCAACCGAAAGAAATAGCAGCTACAATAAAATTTTTTTTTTTTTAAAGCTATTAACAAGGTCTGAGCACAGAGCTTGTTATAACCTGGGGAATGAGCCTCATTTGAATTTTATGGCCTTTCCATTTACATTTTTTAATAAACCTTTTCTTACAATCCTCAATATGTCTCCTTTCCATGGTATAATCATCCTCGGGAATTTTCAGGTGTTAAATTAGATACTTGGGGGCTCCCTTACTCTTCCCACATTCAGTCAGATCATGGTGTATCCCACGAGGCAGATTAATAATAATTTTTTTTAAACTGATTTGAAAGTTCACACCGTTTTTTCCATTTGGAAGGAAGTCAGACTTGCAGAGCCCCTCTGGTCCAGGCCAATTAGATGGGCGCAAAAGTTACCCTTGTTAGAAGGAAAAAAAGTGTAAAAAAAAAAAGTGTATTGTAATCAGGACATCTCACTGCAAAAGGGGAAGCTGATTCTTTCCCTCTGTCAAATGGAAATGGGCCATGCAGACAGGGCTGGGCTGATGGGAAGGTGGAAAGGACCTTCCTATGAGGAGGAGCAGGAGAGGTCTCCTTGCCCTGCAATGGCACCTGTCAATATCCTGAATGTCAGAGCCCGAGAGATACACTGTCCCAGGAGATATCACCTGCCAAGTCACACAATGAGAGGCAAAACTGTGTGTCACTTAGACCCCAGACCTGTCCTGCAGGTTTTCTATTCTACCACACATGGCTGAGTCACGTGGGTAGGGCCTTCAGAATTCAGATTCTCAATCCCAAGCCTCGATCTTCTGAATCAGAACATCTAGAGGTGGGATCTTTGAGTCCTATTTGTCAATTACCTCCAGGGAGATTCTGACGACTAACCAGGCATGGGAGTCTGATTAAAATGTCAAGACCAGGGGCGCCTGGGTGGCTCAGTTGGTTAAGCGACTGCCTTTGGCTCAGGTCATGATCCTGGAGTCCCTGGATCGAGTCCCTCATCGGGTTCCCCGCTCGGCAGGGAGTCTGCTTCTCCCTCTGACCCTCCCCCCTCTCATGCTCTGTCTCTCTATCTCATTCTCTCTCTCAAATAAATAAATAAAATCTTTAAAAATAAAATAAAATAAAATGTCAAGACCACATGAAAAATACAAGTTTTCAGGGAGGAGAAATGCACTAGGTATCCAAATAGCAGAGAAGAATGAAACCTACTCCCAAGAGACTCAACTTCTAGGCTAGGTGGTTCCCACAGGGGAATTTATTTGAAATCTTCTCATTCATCCTAAAAATGATATAATTGTGGATTCCACTTTAACAACAACCATTATATAACTATATTTCCTGGAATAGCCATGCCCTAGCCAGGGGACTTACATAAACTTCTTAAGATTTCTGAAAATCCTGGTGGGGTAGGGGGTGGGTGCTTACATCCTCAGGTTCATCTCTAAATTGCTTCTTCCACCACTGTTGTTTCTGGATCATGTGAACATTCTGCAGATATCATCTCTACTTGTTGATGCATGTAAAGTGACCCATACTTGATTCCCACTAAAATCCATTCTCATAGGTACACTCTAATTGTGATCATTTGGGGAGAAGGAGGGAGAAATGCTGGAGGAGGGGCAGTGATGGTGCTGGTTCATATAGCCTTACAAGAGCCAGCTATTAAACTTCCAGCAATTTTGCAATCCGGTTGCTAAACACTGCCATTATTAAATATTAAATTATATAAACACAATTAAATAAACGATAAGATTAATAAAGGTAACAAATATTAAAAACATTACTTACTCTTCCACTACATTTTATTATCTGTGCTGTTGAAGTTATTTGTCTACTATATTTGCGTGGTAGAAATACCATAAAATGGGCTGATGTTCCATCTCTTCCCAATTCTGTATTTAGTGATTTCACATCAGTAAAATGAAATTGGCCATGGTTGGAGAATTTATGCCACAGAAAGTGGCAAATGCTATATATCAAGGCTTGATTTACTGCTTTGTTGGTTGTCTAGACTTTAAAAATAATGGAAAACATGTTAATAGTACCAGTTAAACTTCAGCGTGTCATATCTGTGACTAGCATGAAAAGTTGAAATCTTTTTTTCAGTATTTGAAAATTACTACCCAGTTCAGCAGAATAGTCACTCACATCACTGACAAAATAAGTTCTGACTTGTCTGCCTTCCTCGTTTCACTTCCATCTTATTCAACAATGTAAGTGAAAACATCAACCAACATTCACGTCAGAACTACACTTGTAATCAAGTATTTATTTATAGATTGATTTTGTCAAATCAAGGTTGAATTGCAACCACAAATCAGCTATAGATACAGAAATTCTACAAAATTCAAGGAAGCATTCTGTAAGAACCAATTGGCTAGATGGTAAAGAACAGCATATATTTTGTTACCATTGTAAATTGTGTGCTACACATTCTATCAGTAAAGTTTATAATAAACTTATGTATGGTTCCCCAGAAACCTAGTTGTTAAACATTCAGCAGCCTACCACTAAGAAGGGGTTTATATCGTAACACTGATTGAACACATCGAACAGTAAACATCCATAGATATATATACATACGTTCTCCCCTCAAAATGAGTAATTATTTTTCTCCCTACTTCTCTATCAGGTGCAAAATGAATTGCCTTTTTTTTTTTTTTTTAAAGAAAGAAAGCGAGCAAGCAGGGGAGGGGCAGAGGGAGAGAGAGAACTTCAAACAGGTGCCATGCCGAGGGTGGAGCCCCAGGCGGGCCTCCTTCTCACGACCCTGAGATCTTGACCCCACCCCAAATCAAGACTCTGAAGCTTGGCCCACTGAGCCACCCAGGTGCCCAAAAATGAATGGCTTTTTTAAACCTTCTACAAAGCTATTTACTCATCTCCTTCGCTGGAGTACTGAACATTTGTGGGTTACCACCCAAACATCCTTGTCCCTTTCTCCCATCAACAGCATCTTGGAGGAATGCACCTCTGCTCCCTTCTCAGTTTTATTGTTTGGGTAGAATTAACTATCCAACTACAGAAACTGGCTATGTTGGGCTTAAGCCAATCAGCGTGTCCCAGCTTCCCGGCCACAGTGATTGGTTCAGAGTCAAACACATGACCTAATTTGGGCCAATGAGAGAGAGGGAATCCCAGGACTTAAGGAGGCAATATCAGAATACATAAGCTCCTTTCCTTTGGACAATGAATTTATTCCAAGATGGGAACTACTTCCGCAGTTACATTATCAGAAGGAGAAAGGTCGAAGCTGGGGAACGAGAAACAACTAGCCCTGAGGATGACACCAAACAAAATGGAAAGCAAAGAGGAGAGACAATACCTGGGTCCGTGATAAAATCATTTTAGCTACGAGAGGAAGCCCTTTCTAAAACCAGATCTTCCGGCTTTTCAGGTACTAGAACTAAGAAATCCCTTTTGTTTTTAAGACACAGTTGAGTTGATTTTTCTGTCACTTTACACCAAATATATCTTTAACTTTTATATTTGTTTTGGCTCCTTACCTCAAGGGCCTCACTTTCTACCCCAAGGCTAATAAAACCCTTGGGTAAACATGCATATTTACCTCCCTAAGAGAAATTCTCTTGAAGCTAGTAAGATACAAAAAACAAACAAACAAACAAAAAACTTTGCCACATAAAAGTAGCGTTGATACTGACAGTCAAACAAAAAGAACATTTTAGAAAGTTGCACCATATTTATTCCATGGCTTCTGAGTACTTGCTAGGGGAATCCTATACTTCAGTATAGGATACTGCAGTACTGCGAACTTCAATTTTAGAAGCCTGGCACTAAAGCATTAAGTCACCACTTGCATCCCAGAGAGTCAACTCTTGGCTGACTATTCACATGTTCTATGCCAAAGTAGGATGTTGAGAGAGTTTGAAGTAGAAGGCAGCAGTTTGAAAGAGGTGAAGGATAATAGTAATACTAATAGCAAAAACTTATGTAGTACTTTGCTATATGCCAGGCTCTGTGTTAAGTGCTTTCCATGGATCCAGCCTCACTGCCAGCCTAGGAGGTCTTGGCCTCCCGCATTTATGTGTAAAGAAATGGAAATACTTATGGAAGGTCACACACATTTGTTATTGAGTCTGTGCTCTAACCACTAAGTTGTATTGCTTTCCACCCTGTGCTTGGCAGAAAATTGAGGGGAAATGGAGATGTATCTGTATCTAACTCACAAGAATAGGTGAGCTCAGGTAGGGATCCACCTCTGAGGCTTTGAGAGTGGTTGTAGAGTCCCAACATCCTCAAAAGATGCCTAACGAATGCAAGCAAAAAGACTCAATGCAAATCAAGCTTGAAGAGGGAAGGAGACAAAATCAGAAAGGTAGCCAGGAGCACAATTTCAATGGAGCAAGATAAGGCCATCCACAGTCAAGGATCAGAAGTCAGAAAGATGTGCAACATGCCAGCAAGTGGAGTGAGCAGGTTAAAGACACTGATTCAGGATGGAGATTATTCACAATGAGAGGGTGTCAAAGGATGATTCTGTGTATCAGAATAGGAAAAGTTCAATGGTTGAAGGCCATGCTTAGATAGAGGGGTCCAGTACTACATAGGTATTGCTCCAATAATGTTACGTCACAAACCATGCCAAAACTCAGTCGCACACAACAATAAACATTTATTTCTTGTCCACAGATTTGTGGGCCAGCTTGGGTTCAGCTGATCTAAGTTACGCTTCGCTACAAGCTGCAAGCTGAGTTCAGGTTATTAGCCACATGTCTCTTATCCTCTTTGGACCAAAAGGCAAGCCAGGGCAGGTTTATGCCACGGCAATGACAAACACAAGACAGTAAATCCACTCATATGGGCATATTTCAAGTTTCCATTCATATCATCCATTGGCCAAGGCAACTCACATGGCCCAAAGGCAGAGGGTAGGGAAACACTGCCCACCATGTGGCTATGGCAAGGGGGGTGGGTGCCTAATACTATTCCAGGGGAGGGAATAATTAAGACCAATAATTAAATCTACTACAAGCCCCAACGATAAATTTTGTTTGCTTTATAGGATGTAAGGATCTGTCCTGAAGAGTGGAGCAAGATATGAGATAGTGTCCTTGGCATTAAAAAAGGAAAATGGGGAAGAGCCCATGGAGGTGACCAGGTATATGAGACACTAGTAGAGGTGAATGGAGGCGGGGTGCTTTTCCCAGGCCTTGATGAACATAGGCACATAGGTTATGGCTCAGTGGGAAGACTCACTCAAGACTTGTCTATCAAAACTGCACTCAAGCCAGTTATAAACTAGGTTCAGTGTTAGTGGTTCCAGACAGATCCTTAGGTGTCTTCCATTTCTGATGATTCTCGGGTGCCCTTACCATGGATTAAGCATAGCCAGCCCAAGAGATGGCTAAGTTTGCATTCAGAAGATTTCTATCTGTTGGGTGGCTTTGTTAGGTCCATTTTATCTTTTTACAGGAAACAAGCAGTGATTTGGAGTGATTGCATTTCCTTGCCAGTTACACCTATTCCTTCTTGAACATGCCTCTCCTGTCTTCTCTTTCTACCAGAGAATATAGCCATGGCCCAGTTAATCTACATAACTAGCCTTCCTGAGCTAAATGACCTTTACTACTTTAATTGGGCTCTTTGGATCTGAGACCACACCCAATATTCCTTGTGGGTTAAAGCACCCTAGTTGGCTTTTATTGGCTATCAGAGTCAGGAAGAGTAAGATATGTACAGCTACATAAACATAACATCTGGTGTTTATTTTGCACTGGAACCTTCAAAAAGGCAAAAAGAAACAATTTTAGGTCAGTAGTTCTCAATGCTAACTGCACAGTAAAATCAACTTGGGAGCTGTGATATCCTAGACACCTGGTCCCTTCCCAGACCAATGAAATTAGGATCTCTGAGTAGAGAGAGTGCCTGGACATTATTTGTTTGTTTGTTTGTTTTTTAAGTTACCCAGGTGTCTCTAATGTGTAGCCAGGTGTGAAAATCACTATTTTAGAGCCTCCAGTTTAATCAGCACTGTGCTGTGTTGGTCTGGTGATTCCTCTTATAAAATTCATTGTGAAAATATAAAATATGTACATGTTCATTCTGTGCTCAGTTTTGAAAAATGTAACTGAAGATCAGAGCATCATTTTTCTTTGTTCTGAAACTTCTACCCAGTCTTCAGCCAAAAGCAAGGTGGAGGAATATCTTTTCAAACAACATTAATAATAAGGAATTTACAGTGATGACCATGATGATGACAAAAATGTCAGGACATCTCAGCTGACTACGTTCAGTCACCGAATGTTGCAAGTTTGTCTTTCTTTTCTTCTCAGAATGTATGTGCATGTGTTGATATACATGGAGGCTTTTGTTTTATAATCAGGGAAGAATGGGGAGGGGTATTTTGTTGGATCAAATACCAGTGAGAGAGAGAAGTATCTTGGATAGCTCTTTTCTTGTATGGCCTGGAAGCTTACAAACTGCCTTGTCCTTAAACTTTGTAGGCTCTGAGTATTCTCATGGTTATTGTAGGGACAGATGACAAGGTGAAAAGCAAAGCTGAGGAGAAGACCATTCTCCCTCCCTCTGACGTGAGCTCTTTAGAGCATCCTTGGTCAGAAATGGTCATCCCCATTTCACAGATGAGACAATCGAGGTACAGAAAAAATAAGAGATTTTCCCAGCATCACCCAGCTGACTGATTTGAACTCAGATGTGCCAAACCCCAAATCTTTGCTGATTCTATGACAGAAAACCACGGCATTTGTGAGGACTGGAGACAGGACTATATATATATATATATATATATTATCTTTAGCTAATAGCTCCCTGACAGTTTCTCTGGACATTTAGGGATGCCTCCTTGTTGAAAAACCTCTTCACATTATATCTGAGACATCGATGCACCCTATGACTTCATTCCCCACCAACAACCCACTGCTATGGAAAGAACATGAAAGCACGGGGCTCGTTTCCACAGTGAGGAATGGAAAGCTTTACCAGCCAGAAAGGCTTGTGCCCATTTCCACTGAGGAGGGGAGTGGAAACCCAGGGAGCAGAGACATCAATGACCCTTCTCCACTGGCGCTGCTTTTCCGCAGGGACTAGAGGCTGCCCTGGGAACCCTCTCTAAGGCAAAGAATTGACACTGCATTCATTTTCCTATCAGAAAACTCCCGGATGGTTAGAAATTTGCACTGAGTAGTTAGATTGGAAAATTTATTTTCAAAGCTAAACTCAACTTAAAAGTCCCATAGCTGAGGGGCAGGGAATAGTCTGGCCGTCTGTTTGCATTCTGCTCTGATTTCTTCCTCATGCACTGAGCTGGCTTGGTTACAGTTTGACTTTTTATTTTTCCTCTAAGTCTCCCAAATGCAGCTTTGGCGCACTCTCCTCTATTATAAACCTCGTTTTGCCATAATCAGGGGTTAATTAGTTAGACAGCCTTAGATTTCCCTGTAACACCCTGGGCAGTGAACCTGACCAGGTGCCAAGGAAGCTGGTGGGTGTGCCAACAGCACATACATGCCGCTCTTTGCTACAGATACATTTACTGTATATTATCCTAAATTTCTTACTGCTTTTCTGAAGCACCGAGAGAGCAGCATGGGAGAGGGAACAGACATTCCAGAAAGGAAAGGTGGGGGTGGGAGGGAGAACCAGATTTCCTGTGATGAAGCAAATTGTTCCACATTGGTGATTTACCCGGGAGATTATTCTGCATTATCTATTATTGGAACAGCGTGTCAAAATATTTTTTTCTCAAACATGTTAGAGGTTGTAAAACTCATTTCCATTGAAAATACCTGGCCACGATTTCTCAACTAAAGAAATAACCATCTCTAAAGTTATCTGTGGAAGTCAGGGAGCCAATAATGTTTGGCTTCGGTGACGTTTATTTGGCTTAATGGGTTCCTTCCCGAGAAGTTAATGTCTTTTCCACATGCCTCGGCTACAGTGGAATTGAAACTGACATACTTCTACCTGCGGGTCCTTTCTTCTCTTTAGATTATGTGAAAAATGAGCCCAATTGCAATTCTCTTGTTATGTTCACTCACCTAACACTGAACAAATGTCTCTTTGAGGACCTGCTGTCTGCTGAACACCCCATTTTCTAGTTCAGCAATATCACTGCTTTCTCATATTCCCAAGTTCCTTGAAGTGTGGGGCTCTTATTCTGTCCCAGGCTCCCCAGGCCCACCAAGATGCACAGCCTCCAGAAATCAGCTCCGGGACCCCTGCACGCATCTCCCCTTCCATACTGGCCCCCTCTTGCAACACATATAAGAGCAGAAGTCATACAGTTATGATATTTTAAAAAACCTAAATTTAATGAGCAATTAACTATGTTTAGAGTCCCATTTGCAATGGAAAGATGTGTTAGCCAGTCATCTTTCCTGTCTTCCAGGGTTGATGATCTAAACAGGGGGATGTACTCATATTCAGGATGACATTCAAAATCTGATAACAGCTACGCATGAGCACCCACAAATCAGAAAATACAATGGTTTCAGTACTGGAACAGACGCATGAAGACCCCAGGTAAGTTGGCCAATAGCCCTCTGCTGGCTGGATTGTGAAAAGTCATAGGTGGTGAGTGGCTGGGATGGTGCAGGAAGTGCAGGGGGCACTAGGGATTTGGGGCAGCAGGTATTTACCTATCAGAATGGATGTATTCCAAGGTTTAACCAACTTAGGTAAATGTGCCAGTTGCATACCAGCTGAATAAGAGCCCTGTTTGGACAGAAATCTAGGGTATAAGCTTGTCTTCACATCAGAAACCATTTGGGGCACTTGTTAAAAATTCAGATTCTGGGGCGCCTGGGTCGCTCAGTTGGTTAAGCAACTGCCTTCGGCTCAGGTCATGATCCTGGAGTCCCGGGATCAAGTCCCGCATCGGGCTCCCTGCTCAGCGGGGAGTCTGCTTCTCCCTCTGACCCTCCTCCCTCTCATGCTCTCTGTCTCTCATTCTCTCTCTCTCAAATAAATAAATAAAAAAATAAATAAATAAATAAAATTCAGATTCTGGGCCCTACATTCAGGTTCTAATGCTGTGATTATAGGGTAAGTCTGGGAATATCTATGTGTGTGTTTTTTTAAAAGATTTATTTATTTATGAGAGAGAGAGCACGTGTGTGTGTGTGTGTGTGTGTGCGCACGTGCACACGCGGTGGGAGGGGTAGAGGGACAGGGAGAGAATTCCAAGCAGACTCCCTGCTAAGCATGGATCCCAACCCAGGGCTCTATCCCAGGACCCTGAGATCATGAACTGAGCTGAAACCAAGAGTTGGATGCTCAACTGACAGAGCCACCCAGGTGCCCGTGGGAATATGTGTTTTAACAAAAGTCCTTCGTGACCATGATGGGACCAGCTGGTAGACCTGGATCTGGAAGTGACTATTAACATGGTGACCAAGAGGGTAGGTCTTGGAGTCTGGCAGCTCTAGGTCAGAACTCTGGCTCTGCCACTGGCTTAAACTCTCTGAGTCTCAGTTTGCTCATCTGTGAAATGATGCCAGTGGGGGTTCTTGTGAGGATTAAATGAGAAATTATTTCCAAAATGCTCAGCCCAGACCTGGCTGATAGAAACCGAGTGTTCCTCCCTCTTCCTACCCACACCCCATCCAAAGCAGAGTGGAAGGAGAAGGCACAGCTGAACCTTTTGCATGCTTCGCAGGCATGAAGACTCCTGGGACCACCCTCACTCTAATAAGTTGGTGTTCCTTAAAAGTGTGGGAATCTACAGTTTCTTTTCTTTTCTTTTCTTTCTTTCTTTCTTTCTTTTGTTCTTTTCGAGAATTTACATTTTCAACAAGTAACTCCCCACACATCATTCTTAAACTCAATAAATAAAACAAGCAAACAAACATTGCTCTAGTTGGAAAAAGAATAAACAGCAGTTTCCCACCACAAGAGTGGGTCACTACCTGTTTGTTCTGCCCATATAGGAGGGCATCCTGAACACAATTAGCATGAGGGATGCAGACCCTGGAGGCTTAGGAGCTGGAGCATCCAGTCAGCCTGGAAGAACATTCCCAGCATCCATTTCCCTCCGGCATATTTAATCTTAACATATTTGGATAGAAGCTCCCCATCAACATGCCGTGAAGAAGGAGTGAGCTAATGGATATGCAGTACATGTGCCTGGGAAAGCATTTTAATTAATGACACAAATCGATAGTCCTGTTGGTTGGGTGGGAAGCATCAATTTATTTCTCCTTTAAATTTAACTAACATTTTATTTTATTTATCACTCTTTTCCCCAATTATAAAAAGAGTAGGGCAATTGTGGAAAAATTGGGAAATAGAGAAAAGCCTAAAGTGGCTCAAAAAATGTACTTATTTGGGCTCAGTGCCTGTATTACCAAAAGGGTTGAATCAAAGAAGATGGGTAAGCAGAACGGAAGGAAATGGCATCATGTGGGGGCCAAGGTCATGAGCTCTGGGTTCAGTCCCAGTGGCTGCAGTATGACTTTGGCCAGCTCACTTAACCTCTCTGTGCCTCAGTTTCCTTATCTAAAACATGGGGAAAATGCTATTCCCTACTACACGAGGTTCTCACAGGGATTAAACAGAATAAAACATGCACAGTTCTTAGCCTACTCAAATACTGGTCTATTATTTGCATAATACACTTTGATCAAATGAAGAAAATCAGAGCAGATGATGTCTGTGCTGATTGCCTATAGGTGTTGTCCATTCTGATCAATTTGTAAATATTTGGCTGTCACCCCAGGAATAAGGACAGTTGTAGCTAACATTACTGAGCACTTCCCACAGCCACGCACTATTCTAAATACATGATCACATTTAACCATCAAAATAGCCACCCCCTCCCCCCGGGATGGCAGTATAAAGGAGTTGGTATTTTATATTAAATTTTGTTATTTTTATACAAACAATTATTTTTATTTTTCTATTTTCCTTACCTGAAAAGTTCACCTGTCATAGGAACTGATCCCAGCCCAAGTCATACCAACCCCAATCCAGATGGGCACACCTGGAGGTACATTTTAATTCCTGCTGTTGCTTTGAAGGAGTGATGTCTATGGTGTAGCTTCTGATTGTTTGCTGCATGGCTAATTTTAAATATTTGTTTAATATGCAAATGATACCTCCCAGTGACAGCCTGAGGAGAACTGCAGATGTCTTTCCCTCAAAACGACACAGCCTTGCTGCTGTTACCACTCAGTTACTGACACTGGGTTACTTCAATTCAGGACTCTGATTTACCCAAGGATTGCAAATGTCCTGACTTCAAGCAAGGCTGCTGCTAAAACATACACCTTTATGAGAATGAGAAAACAGCACCCCTTCTGGAAAGATAAATTAGAAGAAATCACCACCACCACTATTCCCCCATCCCCAGTAGAAAATTAGAATGATCCCATGTTAGTGATTGACCTAGGAAAAAGTATTCCTCTGAATGCACCCAACATCGAAAGGTACACAGCCTGAGGAATGAAGAGGCTACATTTTGACCCCTATTTAACTTTCTTGGCCAGACCTCCTTGTGCAGTGCACAACCTGCCAAACCTTATATGGCAGCCCTGACCTGGAGTCCTAATTTGTACTCGGAGTTTTCTCATGTAGTGGAATAAAAAATGTTATTTCAACAGCTGGCTCTGGAGACCCTCTTAGGGTGTTAACCATGTTCGATTAAGAAAATGCTTATGGGCAACTTTTGTGTAGGAAGACTGTCCATGGGGAAGGAGATGGCTCCCTGGACAAAGGTGCTCTCTGTTTAGTTAGGAATTTGGTGGGTGGCTGGCAGCAGGAGGACAGTTATGATGAGATAAAGTGGGGAGGGAAGGAGAAGGGGATTAAGTAACAGGATGGGAAGATGGAGGCTGTAGAGAAATGGAATCAGTGGTTAAGTTCCCAATGGCAGGTGGTTGAAGGGCATTTTTTAGGAGCAGGGATGTCTAATACTCCAACTTGAGTTTGGAGGGATTGCCACATAAACCTCTGTTGCCTTAAAGCTTTACCAACAATGTGATGAACGTAACCTTGTCTCAGGGGAACTGCAGGCAGTGAAAACACTGGTGTTGCACCCTTTTTGAACAGTGCTTGCTAGACAGTGAGGTAGCCCTGAACTGACCTAATTCCATGAAAGGAGAAGCACAACGACAGTAAGCAGAAAAGCCTAAGAGCTGATCTGTATCACACCTCGGAGCCTAGAGAGATGGGAAGGGATGCTGGCTCTCCCACCATATGTGGGGTGGAGGTAAAGCCAATTTCATTGGAATTTTAAAGGACAAAGTAATCCCAGTGGACATCAAGATTATATGTGTTAGCAATGATCACCATTTTGGCTCCTGTCACCTCTCTCTTTCTCTCTGAATTAGGATGAATAATTGGAGCTCATGGCTACTGAGTGTCAAATATGTACCAGAAACTAAATAAGCATGATCTCAAACTTCAAACAAACTTGGCCATGTAAGTATTTATGTCCACATTTTAGAGGGAATGTCCTTGAAGCTCAGAGAGGTAAGTAAGGTGCTCAAGTTCAGAGATGTGGTGACAGAGCTCAAAAAGGAACCCAGATCTCACCAGCTCCAGAGACAAACTACCTTTCAGTGTCTCGTGGTGGTGAGTTCACATCTGTTTAAACTCTCCAGAGCAAGTTCCTGGGGCTGAATGTAAAGAAAACTTATAGACCTATGCACATGGCAACTTCAGCTACCAGAAGAAAATCCTGCCAATTTTGGAGATGACCCAGGCTACACTGAGTAAGAGTCTGGATTCTGCTTTGGTTCTTAAGGAAGGGGTAAGCACAGGAGGTTAGAGAGATGGCAGTTGAATCTCCTCTTGGTCCTGATCCTGGTATGAGTGTAAGGAATGTGATATCACACCCAAGCGGAGACCAGGAAGGGAAACATCTTCCTCCAGCAAGAATGAAGACTTTGCTGAGTTACGGTATCTTCCCAGCTGGTGTTCTCTTAACTCAAGGAGAACGTGGTTGAGCATTTTGAAGAAAAGAATTGCTTTCCTTTATGTGAAGAGCATGCAATATGTGCAGTGTGTTCCTACTTGCCCCGCAGCCCGGCGACAGTGATGCTTGTGTTGGATCACCTTGATTAGATTACTTAATATCAACACTACAATTCATTCACATGTGCTGAGACTTTATAGCTTTTTAATTATACCACAATGTGACATAGCTAAGATGGAAGCTAAAGAGAAACATGCTATGCAGTCATGCCAAGGAAAGGGAGGAGGGAGATGCTGTCTTCCATGTGCCGGGCACGCTGTGGGCAGACAGGGTGGCTTTTCTTTTGGGCAACCAAAAACCTGGCACTGTGTACAAATGACCCATCTCTTGTCAAGATGGTATCACCTCTCATGGAGAACCACTAGGCCAAATACAAACATTCCTGAGGCATGAAAGTCCTCCAGAGAGAGGACCAGGGAGGATGCTGGGAGTATAGGTCATGATGGCCCTGCAGAGTGAGAGAAAAATTCTGAGGACAAGACATTCCTCAGCATGGCAACCTGAATGAGACCTCTCTCCCCTCCACTTGCAGACCTAAGCTATGTACATCATTCCAGGGGCAGGTGGAAGTAAATGGAGCTCTGGACTCTGCTTAAAGAGTTCTGGAAAGAACTGAGGAGATTTCTTTCCCCAAAGCTGGGTGAGCCTGTAGCTTCTGGACTCAAAGAGCAGATCCTGGGAGTCTTAAGAGATCCGATCCGTGGCCTTCTGGGACAGCCACTGTTGGTCTGTGGTGGTATGCAAAGTCCTCTGGAGGCCAAGAAGGAGCCAACTGGAAGGGAGGAGCTCTCCTGACTCTGAGACAAGGAAGTCCAAGGATATTAGAGAGGTTTCCTCTAGGTGCCCCTACAGTGGCTGGCTTGCCTAACCACTTCCTCATCTTCCTCCCACAACTTATCATCTATGGGACTGGAACCCAACAGAGTCGACACATTAATACACCATCATTACTAATAACAGCAAAGGCTTAAACAGCTCTGGACTTGTGCCAATCACTGTTTGGAATACTTGATGTCTGTCAGCATTTTTTTGAACTTTTATTTTTAGATAATTGTAGATTCACATGCAGTTTTAAGAAAGGGATAGAGAAGGGGCGCCTGGGTGGCTCAGTCGTTAGGCGTCTGCCTTTGGCTCAGGTCATGATCTCAGGGTCCTGGGATCGAGTCCCACATAGGCTCCCTGTTCGGTGGGAAGCCTGCTTCTCCCTCTCCCACTCCCCCTGCTGGTGTTCCCTCTCTTGCTGTGTCTCTCTCTGTCAAATAAATAAATAAAATCTTTAAAAAAAAAAAAGAAAGAAAGAAAGAGAGAGAGAGGGAAAGAAAGAAAGAAAGAAAAGAAAGAAAGAAAGAAAGAAAGGGATAGAGAAATTGTATGTGCTCTTTACCCTGTTTCCCCCAATGGTAATGTGTTACAAAACCATAGCACAATACCACAACCAGGAAACTGATGTTCATCAGTTTGTTTGTTTTTTCAAACAGAAAAAAGGCCAAGATGCAGAACATTCCCATCACTGAAAGAATCCCTCATATTGTCCTTTTCTCGTCTTGCCCATGTCCCTCCTGCCCCCACCACTCCTTACCCCTGGCCACCACTAATTTGTTCCCCATTCCTATAAAAGTGCCACTTCAAGAATGTTATATAAATGGAGTCACACAGGAGGTAACCTTCTGAGACTGATTTTTTTTTTTCACTCAGCATAATTCTTGGGAAATTAATCTAGGTTGTTGCAGCATCAACAATGTGTTCCTTTTTACAGATGAGTAGTACTCCACGGTATGGATGTACCGCAGTCTGTTGAGCCATTTTCCCACTGAAGGACATCTGGATTGTTCCCAGTTGGGGGCATTATGAATAAAAGTGCTATAAGCATTTGTGTACAGGTTTTTGTGTAAAACCTTAGAATAGAGAATAAGAGCACCTGGGTGGCTCAGTAGGTTAAGCATCTGCCTTCGGCTCAGGTCATGATCCCAGGGTCCAGGATCAGAGTCCCACTTTGGGCTCCCTGCTGGAGGGGAATCTGCTTCTCCCTCTACCCTTTCCCCTGCTTATGCTATCTCTCTGTCACTCTCTCTCTCTCAAATAAATAAATAAAATCTTTTTAAAAAAGAATGGAGAATAAATTAATCCATCAGCACATGACACTGTAGAATGATATGCTTGTCAAATTAGCAAGGGAGAGAAAATTCAGAAAGCTCACAGGAGAGATGAGTTTGGATGGGGATGTAGGAGAAGGCATTCAGAAAGCTTGTATGGTTGTCCAGGACCATCACAGCCAAGCTGCCAAAAGGGCACTAGGTCTCTTGATGGTAAGAACTAAGGTGTGAAGTAAAACACAATAGAGAGCAGCCAAAAGCAAACTCCAGGAACTGCAAAAACCCAGATACCAACTTGGGTCAGTTCCCTATGGCCCACTCAAACTTAATGTTTGCAGAATTCTTGCATTCAATAGCACAGTAAATACGAGACTTCATTACCCAAAGACACCACTGTTAATCAATTAGTGACTCAGTCTCTTGAATGCACAGGACTTTTCCACATCTGTCTTGTCCCTCTGCCCCTTATGTCAGCCATACCCTCCTCTTCTCCCATGAGCACCACCATCTTGATGGACGCAGCAAGACCTCATCTCTGTAGTGGGGCTTCTTTCGTTCCATCGCATGCCTTCCCATTCACTCAGAAAACTCTGTCTTTGTGTTTTCAAATTGTTTTCTCATCTCAATACCTAAAACTTTGGCTTGGCATTTTAATTACATCAAAGACCAACTGTGGTAAACAAAAGAGGTCTTCCTCTGGATGAGAGTATGAGGGGCTGGATAGGGTGTGGCTCAACAAGAAGAAAAAACAAATGGAAAACAAAAATGCCACAAGATTTTTCACTTTGGGGATATTGAGATTACAGTTAATTCTCACAATGGGCATGCAAATGTGCCAGGCACTGTGTTAAATACTTTATCACATGCAATCCTCAGAATATCACAGAAAGGCACGGACTGTTTTCACCCCCTTTGAAAGTGAGGGAAGTGGATTTGAGAGATTGCATTACATGCTCAAGGTCGTAATACCCTAAATAGTGGATCCAGGATTCAAACCCAGGCAGTCAGATTCCAGAACCCATGTCTTGTCCATCATGTATCAACCAAGAAAAATGCACTTATGCCATCTCAAAATTGAAGTGAGTCTTCTGTAGCCAGTGCCTACAGTGTAGAAGAAAAGGTAAGAAATGTCTGTTCCAACATGACTTGTCCTGTGTGTTGATCTGATCTCAGTTCTCGGGTTGGATCTGGCTTCCTTAAGCCTTCTCTGATGCTCTTAAGTTCCAGTACTTGGTCTGGGTGCCCCAGACTCACCTAGCATGGTTCTTAATACCTAGCTGAAAGAAAGAACAATTCTTATGACTACATATAGTGGTAATATTTCTATAAAATCTTACATGTAAAAAAATCACTTTGGGCTTCCATTTCTGATCAAATGGAAGGCTAGCCTTCCCACTGAAAACAACTAAAAATGCTGTTAGTGAAGAGTTATCAGGCCAAAATCTAAGGGAAGATAGAAATCCAGAAGGGTAAGCACAGTAGTGAACCATTTCTGTGCTGAAAGCCTTTCCCAAACCTGATGAACTTAGGCTTCAGTTCTCATAATCTCATGGGGCACATGGACTAGGGCTCTCCCAAAGTGGCAAGTTACATGCAAGACCCACCCAAATATAGGATTCAAAGAGCTACAACATCCGTGTAAGGATGAAGCAGAGGTAAAACCACTGCACCTATATAGGCCCCAATTCCTGGAGTCTGCAAGAAAAATTCTTCAGTACTGAGCACAGCAGGGAGGAAAAATACCTTCTCTAAAAGGCCATAATAATCACAGGAATAATGGCCCAAATTGGACCACCCACAAGGTCCAAAGACCTCCAAGCCATGAATTGGTTTAACACATTCACAGGCTATGTCCCCAGGTGTCCGGCTAACAAAACTGAAAATGTTTTGAAGAACACACGTTTCCCCAGTCTTCAAGGGACTGCCACAAATAAATTTCCAAGAAAAATGAACAGCACACAGTAATAAATGTCTGAGCACACAGGAAATAAGATATAATGAGCAGAAAGTAAGAGAAAGAAAAACAATTATGGCAGATTCTCAGAAGATAGTAACACAGGACACTTAGTTTTGCAATCTCTTTTGATCCTGACATGAAAATGAAGTTGATTAGAAAGACTAGAAACACATGGACAACATTTTATAACAAATCTAGGGGACGAGACACCCCACCCATAAGTCCCCAAACACAAGAGAGTGGGGACAGGTCACTAATAGGCATAAAACCTGCATGGTACTCTTGTCTGTGGGCGAGAACGAGGAAGTAAGAGAGGCAGAATCTGATGGACTTGAGGAAAAGGGAGCCCAGGATAGGCAAGTAGAAAAAACAAAAGAAACAGAAGGTGAGCAGGAAGGAAAATTCAAAAATCAGTAAGAAACAGAACACAAACAGGTATTTGTACACCCATGTTCATAGCAGCATTATTCACAGTAGCCAAAAGGTGGAATCCACCCAGAAGTCCAACAGTGGATAAAGGGATACAAAAAATGCGGTATATTCACACAATGAAATATTAGTCATCCTTAAAAGGGAAAGAAATTCTGGCACATGCTACAACATGAATGAAACTTGAAGACAGTATGTTCAGTGAAATAAGCCAGTGACAAAAGGAGAGATATTGCACAATAATACTCACATCGGGTACTTAGAGTAGTTTAGTTCACAGATATAAAAAGTAGAATGGTAATTGTCAGGAGCTTGGGAAAGGAGTAGGGAATGGGAATTCTTCTTTAATGAATGCAGAGTTTCAGCTCTGCAAGATGACAAATGTTCTGGAGATGGACAGTGATGGCAGTTACTTACACAATAATGTGACTGGACTTAATGACATAACTGTATACCTAAAAATGATTCAAATGTTAAATTTTATGTTATATTTATTTTACAATTAAGAAAATAAAAATAAAATTCAGAGTAAGGAATTTAGACAGAGAATTGAGAGAGTGGCAAGTATTGAAAATAGGCCAGGAAAAAAAAAAGGAAAGAAAATAGGCCAAGGAGATTGAACACATAGATAATAGGAATTTCCAAAGATGAAAACCAAAGGGGGAGAATGGAAGAAATACTAAAAACTATATTTCAAGAAAACATCCCTGAAATAAAAAATGTAATTGGAAACTAGATTTCGAAAGAGCACAATGCATACATGAGAATATTGACCCAAAATAATCAATATCAAGACACATTCTAGTATGATCTGAAGCATTAAATAATCCTTTGGGCATCTAGCACAAAACAGCATGCAACTTTTAAGAGAAAGAAAATTAGATTATTATTAGCCATTGAAAGCCAGGGTTTATGTCAGAAGAAAATTGAGTCACATATTTAAGATACTCAAGGAAAGAGAGCACCAAGGTTTTTATAGACAGCACAACTGATTTTTTTTAAGTACAAAGGGCATAGATAAACTTATCAAAATGCAAGAACTCTAGAAATATTATTCCCACAAGCCTCTCTGAGTAATCTACTATGGAATGAGTTTTTGACAAGCAAAATAACTAAAGGGTCAGTGACATAATGACAGCTAAGGAGCAAAAACACATAGCTACTGAGACAGACAGAAATAAGACAAGATGAGGAAAGATAAGGAGGAGCATATCAGGAAGTGGCTACATGCTCCAGCAATGTATATCCTGCACAACTGTTAAGAATGAGGGGGGGGGGGATTTATACGTTTTTTTTTTCTTTTATACATCAAAATGTATATATCTGTGTATCTAAAACAGGTAATCTTTGCTGTATGGAGGTTTCATCTCAATAAACTTGAAAAAAAGGAGGGGCAGGAGAACATATACCAAAATTGTGATGATGTTTTTAATAGCTACAATGGAGGTGGTGTTAGTGTTGTTATTCAAAGACTGATGTGTGATTAAAATTTGATAAAATGAGTGAGAAATGATGATATATTCTAATTCCATCACCCCCTGTGCCCTTGAAAGCCAGGATTCTTGGAATGGAAGAGAAGACATATTGATGTAGTAGAATGAGGTCAAATAAAAGTCTTGACTTAAAACTGGAAGTATCAATATGAACCCATGAGATATTAGATTAGATTAGATTAGATTAGATTATAATTTATTTCCTGAAAGCTGAAAACCACCACCAACTCAGAAGCAATGAGCATCCTGAGTGCCGAATTACACTACTGTATGTATTCCAATAGAAAGCCAATGACCCATATGGGACATACTCAATGGATTGCATAAGTTGGCCAAGCCCTCTGTTGTTCAGGTAACAGAATGCAACTTGAACAGTTAGCATGTTGTGCAACGAGGAAAACACAAACATATGCACACACACAACTTCCCTTGCCTCCCTTATCCCAGCAACCAGAAGAGAAAGAAGTGATAATCATGGTGCAAGGTCTCACTTGATAGAAGCATATGCTTCCTTGGGCTGGAACTAGTTCCACCTGGATAGCCTCCTGGTCTATCAGCACCAGAAATTTAAAAAGTAGAGAACATCATCGGGCACCCAACAGTGGCTTAGTTTAGGGTACACAGCTGCTTACTATCTAAAGTGTGGGTGAAGAGCGGTATGGAGGGAGGCGGCCCTATCCACATCTCTAAAACCTCCTCATACATTGGAGACCTAGATACTTTGACCCATCACACCAGCTCACACACAACTGATTCCTGACATGAGTTAACCTCAGAAATGCTACAGCAGAAGCCTTTCTAAGATTTATTCTTCTTGAGTCCCCAGAATTACAATTTTTTTTTTTTAAGTACAAAGGGCATAGATAAATTTTTTCCTGGTCAGGGCCAGAAGGAGATCACTGGTCTAGCATCTCTCTCTGCTTATGGTTACTTTAATTAATGGCCCCATTGCTCTTCTCGCTCACTGAATCTTGTCTAGATCCACTCCAGTCCTCTCCAAGAGAACTTCCTAAGTAAAATAATCAGGGGCAAGTACCGTGGGAATGTTAGTGTCTTCTCTCCCAGAAAACCTCTGGTCTCCCTATGCAAAGTGGCCTTCGTTCTTCGCAAAGAGGAATATATAGGTAGCTTGTCTAAGTCAAACCAAAGGCCTCGTCATGATAGTTCTCAGATCTGAGTCTGCTTGGAATATATCTGCATATTAAAGGGAGAGCATACACATCTGCTCTGAATTGACCGTCTAGCCCCACCGGAACAAAGAGCAGCTGGCAGCTTCTTTAGCTAAAGAAGGAAAAAATCTGGTTTGGCTATTCCACTCCACAGGGACTCAGTATAAACCTATTGTCAGATCAGAGAGAAGCATCCATTAATAAGGCTTGTGGACAAAAACTAAAAATGTGTATATAAATGCCTCACTAGAAGTACTGGAGGACATTCTTGCTTTGCTTCCAATACCCCCTGCCCCTCCTTGCACATGTCTTTTCTAAACCCCACTTAACTGTAATCATCAACAGCTATAGGGTCAGATATTTACAACTTCAAATCCAGTGAAAAAAGAGAACTTTTCCCACCAGCTTCCATATAAAAGGTCCAAGGGTAGGTTTCTGATTGGTCCCTCTTGGGAGCAATCACTATGACCAGGAAGAATAGAAATAATGATTGTCCAGTCCTGGGTCATATGTCCTTTAGGCAAGATGTTATCCTTTTCAAGTTCATACAAAATACAGGGTTGTAGTCAGGGAGGAATACATTCTCTAGGGAATGTGATGAGGGAAAGTGTTTTTTTTTCCCACAAGACCACTGGTTTTAAGTAGTCACAAACTACAGAGGTCTTCCAACACAATCCCAAGTCCAACAGAGGCTGGGATACCTGGTACCACCCTTTCTGTATCTCTTCCTAAAGGACACCATGAATACTGAAAGTATTCAATAAGCAACAACCGTAGGACTGGCGGCTGTCTGAACTTGATACTCTAGCCAATTTTGAAAGTATATAGAGTTGAGAGTATTATTACCTCAGGTTCCATATTCTCCATTGATTTTGCACAATCATTGATTGGAGCAGGGTTAGTGCTTGGCAACCAGGAAGGCTTCCACTTATCAAGGGATTTGTCACTCCAGACAGATGCTGGTTTTGCTGATTTGGAAATTGCAACAGATCATGACAGAACAATGAACAATGGCTTTGCTATTGTCATCCTTCACTATTGCCCTTTAGGAAGCATTCCAAAAAAAAAAAATTTTTTTTTTAAACGAAAAAAGAGGCCAAGCTCACCTGCCTGGACATTCCTGTCCCTGAAACAGGATGATTAGGTTTGGCAGCAGTTAGTTCCTTGAGTGGAAGAATGAACACATTTCAGTGATTGTGCAGTGTGAACTTAACACCAGGAGGAAGGAGACTTGACTTGCCTGCCATTCAACACACATTTAACCTTGACATTCCTGATTCCCAGACCATGTGTTTGGGTGGAGTTGGATCTGCTTCCTGCCCTGGGGATGAGCATGTGGCTCAGGCCGGATCTAGCGGAGCAATCATTACTGTGGTTCCAGTAACTGGTTCAGGGACGGTCACAAGATTCAACTCAAGCCAATGAGACATAAAGATACTTTTGATGGTTAAGATTAGAGGTCCAAGCTCTTCAAAGCTAGACTTGAATTTGGAGTTAAACTCGGTGATGTTGGTAGCCATTTGCCACCACATGGAACTTGAGAATGAAGCTAATATGGAAGAAAGCATTTTACAAACAGAGATGTCATTCTGATGGCATTATTTTATTTATTTTATTTTATTTTAGGGGAGGTGAAAGAGGGGCAGAGGGAGAGAGAGAAAGAATCCCAAGCAGGATCCACGCTCAGCCCAGAGCCTGATGCGGGGCTAGATCTCACGGCCCTGAGATCATGACCTGAGCCGAAATCAAGAGTCGGATGGTCACTTAACTGACTGTGCACCCAGGTGCCCCTGATGGCATAATTTTAATACCGGGGTCAAGTCTCACCTGAACCTAGCTCTGATCCTCAGCTTTTCATTTATAAGTGGGAATAGCTCGGGTTTTCTATCACCTGAAACAAAAAGAAGAGTTCTGCACTTGGCTCCAGTCCCAACTCTGCCAGAAACTAGCAGTGTGACCTTGGGCAAGCCTCTTTATCCCTCTGAATCTGGGTGTCCTCGTCTATGAAATGAGGTCATCAGATAAAAAAGAAATTTTAGCTTTGTCATTCTAGAATATTTTACTGAATTATTGTTGTAAACACAGGTTTTTGTAGGAGATAGGTAGAAAATCCTGAATTTAGATTTTCAGGACAAGCAGATGGACTACATACAGCATATGCAGCAAAAAGTCTTTCTAGTAAGGGAAATGAGTAGAGAGATGAGTGAAATTTTCAAAATAATTTAGCAACTACCTAAGGTTGACATTTCATAAAATAAGAGTATTTTGATAGGGTGAGAATAAAAAATAGTGGCACATATAATCATTAAACAAAGAAAATCTTCCCTTAGAAAAGACAGTTGCTGGGATCCGGAGCAAGATGGCGGAGGAGTAGGAGACCTGGATTTCGTCTCCTCTCAGGAATTCAGCTGGATAGGGATCAAACCATTCTGAACACCTACAAACCCAACAGGAGATCGAAGAAAGGAATAGCAACAACTCTCTCAACAGAAAAG
>NC_138373.1:23601788-23624084 GCF_054177405.1 Leptonychotes weddellii
GGGGAGGGTATGTGCTCTGGTAAGCGCTGTGAATTGTGCAAGACTGTTGAATCTCAGATCTGTACCTCTGAAACAAATAATGCAATATATGTTAAGAAGGGAAAAAAAAGAAGAAGAAGGTAGCAGGAGGGGAAGAATGAAGGGGGGGAAATCGGAGGGGTAGACGAACCATGAGAGACGATGGACTCTGAAAAACAAACGGAGGGTTCTAGAGGGGAGGGGGGTGGGAGGATGTATTAGCCTGGTGATGGGTATTGAGGAGGGCACATTCTGTATGGAGCACTGGGTGTTATGCACAAACAATGAATCATGGAACACTACATCTAAAACTAATGATGTAATGTATGGGGATTAACATAAGAATAAATAAATAAATAAATAAATAAAGATATGGAAGAAAAAAAAAAGACAGTTGCTAACCTAATTCAATATTTATAGCTTTCTATAACTTTATTTCTAACCTTTTTAAATGATTTTATTTAAGCTTTCCTAAGCAACATGTTTCCTTTAAAAAATGCTAATAATGTTTGTCTTTTAAGAGGAGAAATTAAATTATTTATATTTACTGTAATCACCATATGTTTGGCTTTATTTCTGTCATCTTAATTTATGTTGCTTACTTTTCATTTTTTCTTGAGTGCTCCCCTTTCCAGCTTCTAGCTAACTGAGCAAATACTCTTTCTTGCTTTTATTTCTCCAGTGAAACAGAAATCTGCTTTCCTTTTTTTATACTTATATTTTCATTTTTATGTATTTTTACAAACACAACTCTATTTGAAATCCTATTTTCTTAGCAATGTCAAAAAGTAATCTGTAGACTAAAGCCTCCTCTCTGAAAAGACAATCCTTGTGACATACCTTCATTTCTTCCACCCTCCAGGTCTTATTATGTAGAATTTTGGTCTAAGATTAATATCTTGTTATAGATAGGCATGGATTTTAAACATTTGGTTTTATGGCATGCCTCTTCTATTTTATTAACTTCTCTTTAACAATGCATTGAAATTTTACACCTGCATTATCAGCAATTATTTGGCTGTTTTTCCCTGTGTTTTTTCTTCAGCTTGCTCCTTAGCTCCATTATGTCTGTTCTCTCTTTCTAGAAACACTCTTTGATGAACATTGGGTCTCTTGGCTCCATCCTTCATGTGTCAACTTTTCTGTTGTAATTTTTATGTCATTGCTCTGTGGGTTGGCAGAACGCTTTGGTTAGATATTTCTGATCACTAAATCAATCCTTTATTTAATTTTTAATTTTGCCATTCAGATGTTCTATTTAGTTTTTAATGTTACCAGTCATTTTAATTTCCAAGATTTATTTTACATTATTAAAAGCACTCTTATGAATAACCCCAGGTTTTTGTATGGAGGATGTGTCCTCTCGGATCTGAGGGTACGTGAATATCTTTTGAAGTCATCTTCTGTTTCTTGTATTAACTTTGGTCAGGATTTATCTCAGTATGCTCCGTTTTATGTTATATTGTTCCTGAAAACATTTGGTGATGTGGTTGTTTATATTTATAAACAAGGATGTAGGGGAATGTGCTGTCCAATATGGAAGTGATTGAAGGAGCCATAAGTGATAGCCTCTACTCACATATGTCTACTTAAGTTTAAATTTAAATTAATTAAAATTAAATGAAATTAAAATTCAGTTCCTCAGTCACACTAGCTACATTTCAAAGTGCTCAAGAGAACCATGTGGCTAGAGGAGATGCTACTGGGCAGCACAGATGTATAGAGCATTTCTATCACCACAGACTGTTTTACTGTGTGGTACTGGTCTGGACTGATTCGTTCTGGCAGCTAAAATGGCTTCCCTCCAAATGTGAGACAGTCACTGTCCCCCAGATGGTAGAAAATGGCTGCTTTGCATGGAGAGGAGGTACATCCATGCGGGCTTCCCTTCATAATGTGAGGGAGGGAGGCCTGACTTCTGGTTGTGGGTGCTCCATCTCGGCCGTGTTTGGCAAAGGTTACTCAGGGCAGTGACCCATTTCTCTCTCTAGCCACCTAAACTCCAGTCCCCACTTTATATAGAAAATGGCCTTCACGGAAAGCCTGGGAGTAAGTGCTGCAGCCAACCCCTCTTGAATGAGGAATTTGTGTAATTGTTCTGTTGTCTCTGTTACCCAGAGACCACTGATTCTCCCAGACTGCTCTCTCTGATTTTGATTTTTCTCCAGAGTTTTATTGGGAGAACTCAGTTTTACAATTGTCTCCTCTTTTATCTGCTTGTGGTTATAGTTTCCTCAAGGCTGTTAAGGAATCACCATTAATCTGATGCCATATATTTTATCTCTTCCACACACTTCTCAACATTCTTGCCCTGCTGATTGCAACATTCCCCCATCTTCTAGCACTGCCACTGATTTATTCTTGCTCTTATATTTTTTCTGTCAAGATGTGCTCAATCAGCCATCTTGAAATGAAAGTAGTAGCCTGATTTCTTATGCCACTTGTGTCTAAGTTTTATAAGTAATCATAGAATGTCAGGGCTAGAAAGGAAATCTGAGATCCAGTCCAATCCATTCAGTTTATAGATGAACAGAGTGAGACTCATGTAAGGGAACTGACGTGTCCAAACCTCTACAGCATTGACGGTAGCAGAGCTGGGACAATGAAGGAAGTCACTCACCCCATGTACTGGCCAATGACTTCTGCTCCAAGAGCCCTGAGAAATTTATTCTAAGAGGGAGTCAGTGTCTCAGCCCACCTGTACCCCAGGCTCAGCACAGGTGCCTTATTTACCAGCTTTTTTCTAAGCTTCTCCAAATGCAAAATAATGGCGGACTCATATTTCTAAAAGAAATTTTCAACAGAACTGAAGGAATTTAAGAGCATCTTCTTCTTAACCTACAAATTCATTTACTCAGAACTGTCCTTTTCCCCAAGAACAGTGAAAAATCAAGGTTATACTTCAAAACTGTATGAAGAAAGGGGTTTGGAAAATGCAAACAGATCACGACATTGCCAGGTGGGGGTGGGGGTAGATGTGAGGAATCAGCTTCTCCCTCCCCGCAAAAACTTCTGGGGTGGAAGCTTGTTGGCCATCTTAGTGAAATGTTTCACCTCCAGCATCTGCCTAATTGCACTGATCTACAATCTGTGCTTCCAGTGAAGCAAAGTAATTAATTGTTTTAAAATGCTTTTTGAGACTTTGGAAAACTGACCTAAGTTTAATGGTTCATAAACCTCATTTGTGCCTCTATTAGAGAATTTAAAATGTGAGCTGATCTACCTCTGGACTAGAGAGGAGGAGAGGGCCTCAGAGCTATGCCATGAGACCTGTAGCAATGGCAGCAGCTGTAGTCTTTCCTCCTTTGACATAGCTAAGAAGGGAAAGAGCAATGCAGATTCCCTGACATCGTCCCCTAGTGGGTTTGATTTAACCATGGCATGTTAAAGGATGATGTTGTGTTGAAGTTGGGGAGAAGTAGGACACTTTCTCTGTCCTAGAAGCTTCATCTTCTAGCCTCATACACCCTAGAGTGGGGTTCTGAACCAGTTTCCAGTCCTAGCTGGGTTCTTATTCCTGTGTACTCCTAGACAAAATACCTTAATTCCTGTACTTGGCCTCATAGACTGTGATTTTTCTAGGGACGCCAAGAAAGCCTATCAATATCTCTACTACTATTAGTAGTTCATTCCTGTGGATCTCAGAAGCTTGGGGATCATAAACTCGAGTGCATCCAGACACCAGACAGGTAACATAAATAAGTCAAGAAGAAGGGTAGAAACTGGGGGGACTGGAGGGGGCACATCCTTTGTAAAGGTGGCAGCTGCTTTTCAGTTCCAGCTGGCTGTTGCCGTTCAGAAATGTGTGCTCAGTCATCCCAGAGGAATCAGAGATCTAGATGGTAAGTGAACTCTGACTTTTACTTGTAAGAAACAACCACCTCTGGCTACCAAGTGGTCTATGGGTCTGCAAATTCTAAGCAGATGCAGCCAATATGAAGTTTCAGCTCTTCAGTACACCCCCATATGGTTACCACAGAGACCTTTGTTTATATGCATTCTCAGTCAAGGCAGAATGGTAGTCACTTCAAGAAATGAAGAGTCTACCAGAAGGTGTGTATTCCCAGGATATTCCCTAGGGTAGAGGTCCTAAGGAAATCATAAAAGAAATATATACCCTCTAACCAACTGTAAAGTAACCATAGCAATTATAATAAATCGCTTTGATCAACAGAGTGCCTACTACATGTCAGAATAAGTGATTTATAGACATCATCTTATTTCATTTACACAACAAACCCAAGAGGTATTATAATTATCTTCTTTCTGTAGATGAGACAGCAGACTCAGAGAGGTTAAGTAATTTTCTGTAGATCTCACAGGTGGTAACTTTTAAATTTCGTCAGGAAATGAGCTCCCAAGGTCTATGTGTTATTCTGTGCCTCCCTTGAGGATACCGAGTAGGAAGTTCAACATAATGTTGAAGTGATTTCCTCTCCCAATTTCCAATGATTCCCAGAGTAGTTTTAAAAGTATGAGGAACAGATGGTTTTAGGGTGGTGATGGTATATAAATTTCCTTAAACTTTCAAATGTATATCTGAAATATACAAAAACAAATTAAACTAGGGTGATCAGAAAAATCAGCATGCTCTGAAAAAAAGACTCTTTAGATTTCAAGATATTTATAATTATGGGCACTCTGGGACCATATGGATAATATCAATTTGGTAAGATTCGTGGGATAAAGAAGGCAAGACCACAAAAGGCTTTGAAAAAGCAAGGGATGGGCGCTGAAAGAAGGGTCATGGTCATGGGCAATAGATTGCCCATGTTGGCTGTTGAGATTTTTCAAAACAGCTTCATTTAGATATAATTCACAGGCCATACAATGCACACATTTAAAGTATACAGTTCAGTGGTTTTTAGTATTTTCACAGACATGCACAACCATCACCACAGTCAATTTTAGAGCATTTTTATCACCTCCAAAAGAAGCCCTGTAACTCTCCAGTTATCACCCCCTTCTCCCCCTGTCCTCACTCAGCTCTAAGCAACCACTAATCTATTGTCTGTCTAAACAAATTGCTCTGAGTTTTCATATGAACAAGATCATATAATATGTGGTCTCTTGGGAGTGGCTTCTCTTACTTCACATAATCTTTTCGAGGTCCATGGGCTGTTGAGATTTGGATAGCTTTCTTCCTCTCCCTCAATGGGTCACTTGGCACCACCTTCTCTTCCTCAGTGGGTCACTTTGGCAGATTTCTTCTTCAAGTCTTTGAGCCTTCTTCTGGCATTATAAACCACACCAACAGCATTCCTATCTGGAGTCCTTACCAGAAACAGTTAAATGTTATGCACTTTCCCTTCCCTGGGATCTCCAGAGAAAGCTCCAGACTGAGCTACTCCTGGGATTTCCAGGAGCATGAGCCAGACGTTCTCTGCTGATTCATTTTACAAAGTCAACATCACCAGTCAAATACTCATGTCTTAGCTGTTTTTGCCCACTCCTACTTTCCCAAGAACTTAGCATTTCTAGAGCCTGACTAGATTTGGCAGAAGGGTTAGATTTATAAACAATTATTTCAGACATTACTCAAGAGGTCTCTATAGTTAGAGTGAGGTCTTCATGCAGAGACCAGGACCTTGGATCTTTCTCCAAATAGCATAAAAGACACTACTGCTTGATGCATCCTCACAATCTTTTGTCCTATTTTCTGCATTATCTTGAAGAGAATAAACCAATTAAAAATGTAGGAAATGAGTGAGTTTTGTTCAAAGCAATGGTGAGAACTGGTCATTTTCAAATGATGTCTATTAAGGATCCACAAGCTAATTAGAAGTACTAGGACTTGTAAGGTGTGCAGAGATTTCAGTCTAGTTGAGGGGAGATAATACATATTGTAAGGGGAAGGAATACTTTATGTGAACAAAACACATTCTTTAGAACCAAGCCAATCTGGTTCAAATCTTAATCCCACCATTTACCACTTATGTGACATTGGACAGGTAAGTGAAGCTTCTCTGAGTCTCAGTCTCCTTATCAATAAAATAGAAATAATGTCACCTATTCTGTGGGATGTTTTGAGATCAAAGTATGTTGTGATTAACAATAACCACAACAACCACTACTAGTACGAATCACTAACCACCATCACCATCATTTATTGAACATTTATGTCAAGACACTGCTAGGCACTTACATTGTTAGGCACTTAACTTCATGGGTCACCACCCTGAACCTTCCAACAAACCTGTCAAGGTATGCAAGATATTATAACTTTCCCTTCATTGACGAAAATACTGGTTCAGACAGGTTTAATGTTTTGCCCCAAATCACACAGCTAGTGAGTGGTGGAATTAAGTGTCAAAAGCAGATTTGTTGGTCACAAAGATGGCATCACACCCATCATTGTCGCTATTATTGCTAAAAGAACAGTGAAAGTAAGAATCAAGAACATGAAAAGAGACATTTTTCATCCAGAAGCTAGAAACCCATCTTTTAAAAGTCACGCAAACACTGTAAAATTTAAAATAGGCAATTTCACATTTTGATGACTGTGTTTAAAACTAGGCAATATCAAGTACATGGTTTAAATGCCAGTATGAGGATGAGACTATGTTAGACATCTGGTATACCAGTTCTGGTACATCTGCCTGTTGTTCACCCCTCTATCCCACAGGATGAGCTAAATTTTTAGGACAAGATGCTATTCAATTCCTCTTGAAAGGGACCCCCAGAACACAACCTCCCATTTCTAGAGCAATCTTATTATATCCCAGGCAGATAAACTCTGTCTTCTGCTCAGCAACAAACACTGGAATTTGCCCCATTTCTTGTCCTTGGGTTCTTGCAAAGTCACTATAATTTGAATTTTTATAAATCAAATCCTATTTCAAATGCAACTGAAGAACTTGCACATTAAAAGGATCCTGTCTTGAATTCTCAAGAAAATGGAAGACTGCCTGTAGAACTGAATAGCTAATTCTGAAATTATCCATTTTGTAAATTCAGAATTTGGTTCACAGCTTTCTGAAAACAACCTTTAAACTTTGAAACCAATTTGAAATTCAAGTTTGTAGCTGGGTCTTGTGGGCACTCCTTATCACCTTTGCTGATAAGCATTTAAATATATTCATTAATAAAAATAATTGTTGTCACAGTTAACTACATTAGCACCTTTTAATTGAATTAGAAATTAGATGGGGGTCATGAATATTTCACTAGAGCTCACTGCTAGCCTTCCCAATTACCATCTTAAAAAAACAAAATGCCCTCACATAGCCATAAACAGGTGGATTTGCAATGTTCGTGTTCCTGGCCTTTCTCATAGTTTTGCCACAAAAGTCATCCCATCGTCAAAAATGAATAAAAAAAGAATTTTTAACTTTCATGCTGCTCTTCTATGCTTCCAGGAATGATGCAAAGAGTTTTCTGTCCTGAGGAAACTTTCAAAAAACATTTGCTCAACACAAATTGGAAACTATCAATCCCACTGCATGCTGAAGAACAGAGTAGGGGCTTTTGACATATGGTCCAAGGTTCTCAACCATGGTTCTCAACAACTGACATTTGGGGTCAGAAAATTCTGTGTTGTGGGCAGCTCTCTTGTATTCTTGGTTAGCAGCTTCCTTGGTCTGTACCCACTAGATGCTAGTATCATGTGATCAAACCTATTCCACTGAGCTGGTAGAAAACTGACTGACATCAAGCGATAAAAGACATGGCTTAATGAGTGCTCGTTCACTGTTGGCTGAAGTAGTAGTAGATATCCTAGTGGTGGCAGCAGCAGCACTAGCAGGACGTGCATGGAGACGTGAGGGACCGGGCGGGAGGACTAGCTGCCCCCATTCTATTTACTCCCCACTCGTGGAAATGCCATGGTATTGGGCTGACCCAGAGTTATCTACTTGCCTGAAGAAAGGGCCCAGGTGGTACCTTCAAAGGCCACAAGTGGTCCCTCTTCCCTGGACCTTTAAGCTAGTTTAATCTACGCTACATACCATATGTCCAGTGCGCGGTCAAGGCAAGGCTCAGATCTTTCCACAACAGACTATTGAGATAGCATGGTGAGGTTTAAAAAAAAAAAAAAAAGTTGGGGTTTGGAGCCAGGCAGACCTGAATTTCAAACTTGACTTCTGATTTTGGGAGGTCTGAGGCAAGTTTCTTAAGCTCCCTGAGTCTCAGATTCCTAAGCTTTAACATGGAGTCACTGAGAATGATCCCATATGCTGGTTATAAGAAGTAAATGCAATAATGCCCCTCGTGCCATGTTTGGCACAGAGTAGGTACTCTATAATCAGTAGTGATTATAATTTTTACGACGAATATTATGATACTCTACACCATGGTTTCTCAACCTTGACACTACGACATTTGGGGATGAATGATTATTTGTTGTGGGGGGCCACCCTGTGCTTTGTAGGATATTAGCAGCATCTCTGGCTAGTTAGATGTTAGTAGCACCTGTCGCCAATTTTAACAACCAAAACTATCTCTAGACATTACCAAATGTCCACTGGGGGCAAAGGTGCCCCCAGTTGAGAATTACTGCTCTACAGAAAGTGGATTCCCCTCCTAGTCTGCTTGGTCACTCTGTCCTGGGTCAATGTCACCTCTTCTGGGAAGATTCCCTGACTTCCTCCTGTCAAATTAGCTACTTACTCCACTGCCTCATAATTGTTTGCTCATCTGTCTGGTCTGCTAGACTGACAGCCCCTCAGGGACTGGGTTCATTTATATCTGTATCTGAACTTGGCACAGAGTGGAGGGTAGCAGACAGAGCAGGAGAGGGAAGAAAGTCAACTACTATTTATTGAGTACCTACTATATACCACAACTGCTAAACCACTTGCAAACATGATTCCTTTCGATCTTCTCAATAGATGTGGAAGGGATGTGTTGTTATGTCCATTTTTCCAATGAAGAAACTGAGACTTAAAGGAAGGAACTCATTTAGAGATACACAGCAAGAATGTAAATGGACTTGGGGATTGAACCCAGGCCTGCATGGCCTCCAAACCTCTCCTCTCTACCAAGCATTCCTCAAGAGCAGGAAGTGAGGCACCTTCTCCCCAACCTGTGCTGTTCCCTTGAGCTTCCCCTCCCTCCCAAACTGGAAAGAAGGGCATTCTCAAATGAATTCCTTGCCCCAGGATGAGATCAGAAAATTGGGGTGGTATGCCAAAGGCCAGAAAGTGAGTAGAAATGGCTGACCTGCTTGAAGAAACAATCCATTCTGGATCCAACGATGAGGCACTGAGCATTTTTCACTCTTGCTGAAAAGGTCAAGTTAGAGGCAGCAGAACCCAAAGTGAGACCTTTTAGCAATTTCGGAAAGTTCAGCCTGCAGCTTGGGGGGCAAAGCTGAAGCTAATTCCCACATCATCCTAGCCCTTCTCTCTACCCCCAGCTTCTGACACCAGCTGGTGCCAGGCTTACCTCATTGGGCAGTAGCCTGCATGGGGCCCAGGTCCTGGGCTCATGAAGAAGCATCCCCCTGCCCCAGACTTCACCACTCCCCAGTGCAGCTGCTTCTCAGGGTCGGCGAGCCTCATTATTTCAGAGATTCTGAGACACACTGTAAATATGCTAAGGGGGACATACAAAGTGGGCACCAGGCTCCAAAAGGTTAACATCTTCCTTTTCAGATGGTTACCACAGTTGCTATGGATATCTCCTACGGGAAGCTTTGCAAGTTCCACATGAAGGGGCTGAAATTAATAAACTCCTTTGAACTCAGAGCAAACAAACTGGGCTGGGCTGCAAATGCTTCAACCTGTTTATTTCTAGCTCAGACAGGGGGCCCGGGTGCACATGTGTGTGTGCGGAGGGTGCCTGGAGTTTCCATCACATGTATGCCAAGTGTATGTGTGTGTGCTTTTGTTTTGTCTGTGCGCAGGCAGGAGGCAGGGTCACGAAAAGACCAGACTGTCTGCACATCCAGAAGGGCAAAGATTTATTTGCCAGTTTCCCCAACCAGACAACAAGATACTTGAGGTCAAGGGCTGTTTTTATTCATCTCTGCAATCCCATTAGCACCTAGCATCATGCAGTGTAGATGTTCAGTGACTGTTTACTGAACAGTTTCATCCATTCATTTAACACATACTCTTGAGTGCCTGCTACAGGCAAAGTATTGTGTTATGCAAAGAGATTATTACCACAGAAAACAGGGTGGAGAATCCCTTTCTTCAGGGAGCTAGGGTTGTGGGGGAGATAATGGATTGATGGGTGAAGAGACTCCCAATTGGAAAGTCATATGAGTACCCTTTCCTTTGGTTGCGGTGTGTGTGTGTGTGTATGCGTGCATATAATGGGTCTGTGCACACATGTGTTTATAAACAGTGAAAAGAATGCCTTGAAAAACCAAGTGTCAGTGAGGGAAGGGTCGAGGGACAGCGGTTAAAGAATGTGGGCTCTGGAGTCAGAGTCTGGATATTCAAGTCCCACTTCTATTGCTTATTAGCTACATGTACTTAGTCAATCAGAGCACCCAGTTTCCCCAGGCTATTCATTCAGCGAATAAGTATCTTTTGCACACCTACCATGTGCTCTTCCTAGGCTCTGGGAAGGAGGGAGCTCAGCAGACATCCACCCCAGCCTTCCGATGTAACTGTCATAAAGCACGACGAGGGGCTCAACGGGGAGGATATGTGTCCAACAGGGGCATTACAAGCACAACAAGGGACCCCGAGGGGCCCAGGGAACTGAGGCAAGTGTCTGAAGGAAGTGACCCTCACTGAGATGTGAAGAGTGCACGAGATTGAGCCAGATGATGAGTAGAAGGAGAGGGTCCAGGCAGAAGAGATAGTGTGCACAGAATTCTCAAGGAAAGAGCAAGTGCAGTGTGTTCAAGAAGCCAGAGGAAATTGAACGTGACAACAGCACTGAGTGTGAAGGGGAGAAAAGGCTGTATGCATGAGTGCGAGTATGTGTGTCTGCATGTGTGTGTGCGTCTGTGTGTGTGTGTCCAGGCATAGGAATACTGCTGAGTACAGAATCCTTACAAAGAAGCTCGCAGATCCCATGACCAGAAAGCCGCCAATGGGGGAATAAGACTTCCTTTGGGCGCTCTGTAACCACACAGCAAAATCAATATTCTAACCCAATTGCTTTTATAGATCATGTATCATGTAAGAAAGGTTTTAATTAAAGTACGGCCTCTAAAAAGGTCTCTCTAAGACTCACGGATCGTGGTGCTCTGCTCAGGCAGAGCTCAGGGCGGGTGCGGGAATAGCGGGGGTGGGGGGCACTTGACAAAGCTGTTCTCCCATTCCCTGTCCTCACCTGCCTGGTGTCCTTCTCACCTGCCTGGTTGGAAATTTGTGAAAGAAGAGGATATTCAGGAAATGCTATTAATCCATAAATAAATGCTCTATAAAACTATTCAGACATATGGGTAGTCAAAGAAATACAAATGAAAACAAAATGCATCTTTGACTAAAAGATAAAAAAATATATTTTAAAATCGTATTTAGTTACGGCAAGGGGTACAGTGTGCCAGGCATGTTAGTGCCAGGCACGTACATTGGCAACATATTTTCCGAGGGGCAACTGAACTGTATGTAGTTGAAACTTTAAACTAGACATACCTTTGGATTCGGCATTTCCATTTCCAGGAACTTAGCCAAAGGAAATAATCACTCAAATGGGCAGGTTAAACAGAAAAAAAAATTGCTCATCGAAGTATCATTTATAATATGAAATGCTTGTTATTATGGTGCAATCTTTCCCGAATTCCCATAATTGGCCTCTAAAGGCTGAGAACATAAAGGTAGTAAGCATCCCACGTTTTAAGTAGGGTGACCCCCAACTGCTGGACAGGTCAGAGGTAGTGGTGTGCTGGTGAGTGTCTAGCAACTGGCTCTTGGGTCAGGGTAAAGGTGGTCTGTCTGACGACACCAGCTTCCATGGTGTAAACACTCCCACCAGGGCTGATGCCCCACTCCCAACTACCTTTACATGGAGCTTGGAAGGGGTACTAGCAGTTGACGCTCCCAAGCCAAGATGAGCAAGCTTCAGCATCCCATAGGCTAGAGGCGTTGCTTCAGCTCAAGGGCACTGATCCCTTCTACCCATGCCCCGGCAAAAATATAGAAGGACAGGGAGGGAGATGAGGTCACTTTTGGGAGAGGGGTAGTGTTGGTGAAGAGAGTCCCCTTCCTCCCCTCATCTCCCCAGAGATTCCTCTCCCTGCAGCCAAAGAAGGGAGGCACAAGGAAGAAGAGGTCACGGGAGGCATTTATAAAAGGGGTGACTCTCTGTCTCCCTGCTTGTTGTCCATGACTCTAGTGCTTCGTGAGCTGAACCAAAGGCACTGGGGTGCAGCCATGTTGCAGACTGACCAACAGGAGGAGGGGACAAGAACCACCTTGTTCTCTCCAGTTCCAGCTCAAGATGGAAGGGGTGGGAGAAGGGGACTTCCAACAACATATGACCAAGACGAGACTTAGTACCAGAATGTGCCTGTCTGGTCTAGGTCAGAGATCTCGAGGAAGCCTGCTAGGTTGCAGAAGAGGGGAAATTTGAAAAAGTGGAGTTAGTAGGAGTTATTGGAAAAATAAAATTCTTTCATGCTTTTCCATCAATGATTGTAGTTCAAATGAATCACTCTTTTGACATAACCTAAGTATCCATCAAATAGGAATTAATCACAATAGAGAACCTCCATTTAGCGGGACTGTGTACAGCTATGCAAAGGTCTTTATACCCATTTTGTGTGCGTGTTATCAGTTGTGTAATTCCAAAAACATGCAACAATTACCGGTATGTGCTCAACAGGGGTTTTCAAAACTTAGATTTTATGTTCTTATTTTAACTGGACAGTTGATAACACTGTAAGTTTAAGAAACTCTCTTTTCCATTGGTCTACTCGGATGTGGCCAACGGTAGAGAAACCACTGTACATTCTTCCTACTATGGTTACCAGCATGGAAATATGACCACAATAAATTGTAAGTGGGAATAAAAAGTGATTCACAAATCATTACATACAATATAATTACACTTTTCTAAAAGGATTTTAAAAAGTTTATAACCACGTGTAAAGTAAAGCTTCTGGAAATGCACACATTAAAATATTAAGAGTGGTTGTTCTGGGCAGTGTCTATAGACTTTCACTTATTCATTCCTTCAGCCTTGCCATCACTTTAGGGCTATTCATTAAGTTCACTCTGCTAGGCAGTTGTCCTTTCAGTTTTATCTAGTAATCAGCTCTATGTATCTTTCCCTACAATTAGCATTATTCTTATAATCAGGGCAGGAAATAGGGAGCTTTTTCTTTGTTGAAAAATGAAGTACTTAGCACATAGTACTTAGAACCCAGAGGGTGCTTGGTAATGGTAGCCATTACTTTATCATTCTGTGAATCTTGGGGCTTCATCTACCATAACTTCTTGAGCAACTGTCCTGACCCAACAGTAATGATAGCAAGTATTCATATGGTATTGATTACGTGCCAACACTATTCTAATACTCATCTTATTTGGTCCTTATGATAACCACGAGGAAGCAACTATTCCCATTTTACACATCAGAAAACTGAGGCAGGAGTGTAGTTATTGTGACATGAGGCCTCCTCCCTCTACATCCCTAACCTGAGCTGGACACAGGGCAATACTCCTCACCCTCGATCAGAGGACCTGCTCTACTGGGAAGAGTGCAAGCAAGCGCAAGGCATGCACATGCACGTGTGCGCACACAAACATGCATGTGCACACATTCTCAGAAGTGGATTGGGATGGGACTGGCCTGGGTGATTGCAGGTGACTCAGACATCGGGAGGGAAAGGCAGTGTAATGCAGACAAATGCGAGATAATACATCTGGAGCCAATGAGCCGAAAAAGAGGGAGAGTAGGTATTAAATAAAAAGTCATAGGCCTCTCCAGCCCGGAAAGGGATTTAGAGGTTACTGTAAAAAAAAAAAAAAGAAAAGAAAAATTTCTTGGGGTTGTGAGCACCTGTATCGTCAGAGTAAACTTGGGAAGTGGGGTCTCTGTGTCCTTCCTGTGCTATCCTCCTCAGTGGGTGGAAGCCAGGAGGAGGTGGGTCTGGTCTTTCTATGCTGATCCTGGGTCCAAAGCAAGATGGCAAGGCTGAATGACAGGAGAGTGTACCCGGGCACAGTCAAGCGAGAGGTGGCGAGCGTCGGGGCGGGAGACAGGTTTCAAGATCTCAGAGTGAGGAGCCTTATGGTAGCTGGAGAAGCTGGGCAGGAAGGAGAAGTGGGCATGAACTGCGGATGGTCAGGGTGAAGTGCATACATCGAAAGGGCTGAGATTGGAAGGATTCAACCAAATGGGACAGATGGAAGATGGAAGAGCTGAAGGAAAGTCTTCCGAGGCAGCAATGTCTGGCTCCGTGCTTCACTCCCAAGACTCATGATGCTTTCAGTCACGATGCTGAGCTAACCTGACATCTGGGGTACACAGGACTCTGGTGCCAAACACACCAGCTGTGGGTTGTATCCTTTCTGTTGAATACCTGCATTAGCCTGAGTAGGCGGCCAGCCTCGCTGCCCTGGGCCTTGTTTCCCTCGTGTCTGAAACGTGGAGAGGGTCCATGGATGGGAGCAGATGCTGTGTCTACTTGAGCTGAGCCTTCCACCGCACCCCTCACCCCCCAGACTTCACAGACACACGTGGGCATATCTGGGGAACTGGTGGGGAGGGGTGGATGGAAGCTTCCTTGAGGGCAGGAATACAACCATGAGAGCTAGAGGGACCCTTTGGTGCCCAACGTGGGGGCAGAACCAGCAGGGAAGAAATCTGTGGCAGGAATGACAGTGCCCAGCAGAGTACGGAGGGGTAGAGGAAAGCTGTAGGAAGGAATGCATTCTTGAGCAATCTGAGAGAGCACAGCCAGCCAGAGCTGCTTGGGGAGCCATCTGCATGATGCCAAGACTTCCAGGGTAAGCAGGTGGGGCTGGAGGATGCTGGGGTAGTTGGGCTGCCCAGATGGGTGAGCTGGCAAGAAACTGTAACTATTTCCCTCTTCTTAGTGATTTGTGACAGAGAGGCAGGATACAATATTCTTGGAGAGGGAACAGAGCTGGGCAAGTCCATTTTACTCAGATTTCAAGAACGTTTCTATTAGGGAAAGGAAGATTCAGGATGCTTTGAGCAGGGAAGAGATTTCAAGGTGACCTTGCAGAAGGAGCCAGCATTATGAAATGTTTTTGATCAAGTAGAACAAGATAAGCTGCTCATGTTTTGGAAGGGTTCAAAGCCCTGGACACCAGCTGAAATAAGAAAATTCAATTTCTGGCATAAGATTGTGCTTTTTCTGCCTTCTAGGAGAATATACACATCCACCCCTCCTCCCCCGTAATGAAAGCTGACTGGTCCTCAGTGGTGATCCCGGCATAAACAGGGCTGGAAAGGCAGGTTTGCGAGGCATGGGTGATGCTGCCCGCAGGTGTCTGGGGACAGGATTACTGTTTCAGTCCACATTCTTCCATACAACCCCTCATGTGGTCAGCCCTGGGACCTGGAGAGAGGCCGGGGTTATTTCAGATCCGGTTTTCTTTTGTTCTCCCATAAAAACAATATAGAAAACCCCTCTGTGTTTATCTAAGACGGCCTTGTCCAGCAGAACTCTCTGCATGGATGAAAACGTACCTTATCTGTGCTGTCCAATATGGCAGCCACTAGCCACACTGGGCCATGGAGCACCTGAAATGGGGCAAATGCTGTGGAGAAACTTGATTTTAAATCTGACCTCATCTTAATTAATTTAAGTAGGCACCTGTGGTTAGGGGTTACTGCATGGGACAGCATAGTGCTCCAAGATTCAGTGGGAAGAGCCGGGCCCACCCAGAATGGGCTTGATTGCTGCCTCTAGCTTTCACCAGCTGTGGGACCTTGGACAGGTGTCTTGACCTCTCTGACCCCCAGTCTCCTCACCTGAAAAATGGGGATGAAGAGATCTACGCTGCAGGATTGTTATGGAAATGAGTTATACATACAGACTACCCAGCAGGCCATATGCATTTAGCATACTGTAGCTGTAACTGTTAAGTAATAAGCATGGTCCACAATGGGCTTGGGATTTCTCAGTTGCATACAGGGGCTCGCACTGACACTACGAGGGCCAAGCGACGTGGAGCACTGAGGGGTCTGGTGGGTGTTGTCCTATGGAAGGCATTGCAGCGGGCAGTGGGAGGTGAGGAGGAGCCTGACCCATGCATTGGGCAGCAAGGGGGTCCTGGGCACCGTTGTTTCGGGGGGGTGGAAGTGGGGAGGGCTGCCTCTCTCCACCCGCGGCTCTGCCCACCACCAATTATACCCACGGTAGGAAGAGGCCCCTCTCCTACAGACTGAGTGCCCCAGGAAGGGCAAGGATGAGAAGCTGCTGAGACAGAGAGGGACAGGGCAGAGGGAGGACAGGAGCCAACCCAAACATGGGGAGAGACGGGAGGGGCACAGAGAGACAAGGATGCGACAGAAACGGACAGGCAGGGATGTCAGGGAGGCAGAGAGACAAAGGAAGATGTAAAGACAGACAGAGACGAAAGGAATAGGTTCCGGGAGAGACAGAGGCAGAGTGAGATGGAGAGACAGAGAAAAACACAGCCAACAGGCACACACACAGCGAAGAAGAGCTGGAAAGTCGGGCTGAGAGAGAAGAAGCAAACCAGAGAAACTCAGACAGTGGGAACAGGGTAAGGGGACACTGGCGGAAAGAGAGCGCTGGAGCCCCCCCAGGGGGCAGGGTGCAGTCCAGTGGGCACGGGGTGGGGACACCCGGGGCAGGGAAAGGATCCAAGCTGGGCTTCCCAGCAGAAGGGCGGGTTGCAAACACACAGTGGAGCCAGCCCTGTTTTCTGGCCCTCAGCTTCTTTGTTTTGGCTCCTCACCATCAACAAGGAGGGCTCTGGGGGCAGCAAAGGTTTCCAGAGCCCCTGTTCACCCGCTCCCCCTCCCGAGTCGTCTTTCTCCCGAGTCGTTAATCTTGGAAGACAGGTTCGTCTTTTATTAGCTATCTCCAAGGGTCAGCTTCGAAGTATCTGGGGAGATACCAGTTCAGAATGTCATTTGTCATCGGGGGGCCTAAGGGGCATCCACATTGATTCAGCCCTCTCCAGGCCTCCCATTAACTCAGGAGGCAAAAGCGGCTCTCAACCCTGCCCTTCACTGGGGCTTTAATGCCTCCCTCCTGCCCTTCCTTCATGCATCAGGGCAGGGCCGTGGGGAGAAGGAGGCCACGGGGACACACGTGTCCGGGGGAAAGGTGGAGGTGTGTTCCTGCTCCCTGCAATGCCTTCCCCCACCCAGACCACCAGTTCTTAGTCTTGACCGCATGGACTCTCCTGGGCCGAGGCTTACCCACAATGGTTCTGACTGAATTGCTCTGGAGTAGGGCTCAGGCATTGCATTTCCTCCAACTATCCTTAGGTGATTCTAAATGAGTCACTAGGACTTGAGATCTGCCCAGCTAGATCCTCCCCTGCCTGCCAGATTGCCATGATTCAACTCTTAGGTCAGGGACACCACCGCTAGGAGGTCTTCCCTGATAACCCTCACTCCAACCCTCACTCTCTATTACCATACCGCCTGTTTTCTCTACAGAGCACTAGTAGGTACCTAAAGTGGCAATTAAGAGCCTGGACTCTCAAGTCAGAGCATGTGGCGTCGGATCTCTGAGCCACCCCTCAGTAGCTAGGAGACCTGGGGTTAGTCATTTATTCCCTGTGCCTCCATTTCCCCTTCTGTAGAGTGGGAGAGATAAAACTTACTCCCAAGAGCTCTGGCAAGGACTAAATGAGCTCTTAAATCTAATGTGCAGAGGAGAGTGAGTGCCGGGCCCAGAGTGAGCCCCAGTTCAATGCCTGCTACTATTATTACCTTATTTTTATTTCCCCCTTCAGTATCACAGACCTAGGCCACTCTTATTCTCAGCATCATCCCCATTTTACAGAGGAGGAAACTGAGGTACAGAGAGAGTAGGAGACTGATCTGAGGGTCTAGGTGTAACTGGGACAGTTCAACCTACTATTCAGAGCTAGCAAGGACACTTGGTCTGTGCAGGAGGCTGGGGAGATGCTGGGCAGGAGGCCTGTTTAATAGCACACTGTTCAGACGTGAGCAAAGGAGAGGGAGGAGCCCAGGGTGCAGGGCAGGAAGGAGTGTGGTTCAGGGTGGTGTAGGCATTGCGTGGAGGTGTGGGGATAGGTGGGGAGGGAAAGGTAAGCGGCGCCACGACTCAAGGGCTCTGGACAGAATGTGAGGGTTTTACTCAGGATTTTCGTCTCTGTCCAATGCGTGGGGCAGGCTCCTCATCACCTCCCACAGCAGGTCCCTGATGTCCAGTCGGGTCCTGCCGACTGTGTTTCCACTTGGAAACTACAGGCCATGGGCGCCTTGTGTCTGAAGTTGGGTGGATGACAGGGAACTGGGGTCAAGACCTCTCTCTGGATCAGAATCCCAACTCCCCCACTCTCCAGCTGCGTGACCTCAGGCAAGTTCCACCACCTGAGTCGGTCTCGATTTTCTCATCTGTATGTGGAGGGGATGGAACCCCCCTCCCAGGGTTGGTGAGGACTGACTGGGGTAGGGTAGCCTGCCTGTCTCAATAAAATACATACTTGCTATTGTGGTTGGCCCTGACAGTCACCTCCTAGGTGGTGCTGGTGCAGAGAAGAATGAGAACAGGTAGAAACTCTTCCTCATGGGGGGAGGGTAGGGGGGAGGTGGAGAAGGAGGGAGGGAAGGATGACCAAGAGTCCTGGTTTTCCTAGACTGAGGAGTTTCCTTGTATATATGACTTTCAGTGGTCAGTCCAGAAAAGTCCCAGGCAAATCGGGACAAGTTAGTCACCCTAAAGGAAGATTTTAAGGGAATAATATTTAATTCTTTCAAAACCCCAAATCAGTGAAAAAGCAAAAAACAAAACAGAGAAATGGATTCAAGCTACAGCATGACAGACTGAGGTTAGATGTCACACAGGACTTCCTGGCTGCTGAACAGAATGTCCAGAGCAACCCAGGAGGAAGCTCGGAGCCCTGGAGGGAGCCAGGAGAAACACGAAAGCACCTGCCTTCGGATGAAATGTCTGTGTCATCCTCTGGTTGCTCCCGGTGACAGATTCAACTCGGTCTCTCCTGGTCTGTGACCATCAAGCTCCACAGAGCCAGCAGCGCATTTCCAAATTCCAGACCTCAGAGGCTTGCGGAGGAGGCTCAGCAGACTCCCGACCGCGCGTTTGAGGGGAGGGCATATGCTTGGTGGCACACGGCCTAATCTCAGAGAAAGAGTTCTTCCAGAAAGATTCATGATAGCCATCCAGGCTGCAGACACAAGGCCTTAACCTCCAATGCCGGGAGCCCTGCAGCGTGTGTACCTCTCACCTGCCAAACGGCACTGCGTCAGGTCTGGAATCGGGCAGATGCACAGCATATTATCTGCAAATGAATGTCACAGCAGATCCCTGTGCTTCAGAAGAAGGGAGGACAATTCAGAAAGGGATGCCACAGGATCCAGGCGATTCTGAACCCCTTTCTAAACTGCTGTGTAGACGGGAGATACAGGGTGCGGTGGGGGCAAGGGTGATTGCAGCCACTCTCTGCACGTGGTGCCAAAACGGGCGCTAAGGGCTACACAGCAAGCTAGAGCATTTCTATTAAATGGGGAACGTTCTGGGCTCCCCACTTAAGCAGTTGTCATCGCTCCTGGAAGGGATCGTATCACGCTCTACAGTCTGAGCGCAGTTCCTCATCTGTGGGAATATCGTGGTCCAACTGGTTCCTGATGCGCAGCCTGAGGGCCACAAGGTGGGACCTGAGGTGACTAGAGGGGACAGACGCCCAGAGCAGCCTCTCTGTCTGACTTCAGGGCGGGGCCATTAAGAGCACAGATTCAGCTTTATTTTCTTCAACCTGATATTATGAAAATTTTCAAATATTCAGTAAATTTGTAAGAGGCATGCCGTAAAGATCACCCAGATTCAATAGCTAATATTTTGTGATGATTGGTCTATCAGCTATCCAGCTACCTACCGACCTATCAGTCTGTTATCTATTTGCATGTATGGGTGTGTATTTTTTTTCCTGAACCATTTAAATTACACACATCATGTCTCTTCACCACCCAGTCCAGTCTCCTAAGAGCACGGTATTTCCCAAACAACCACATCATCATTATCACACCTAAGAAAATGAACAAAGATTCCAGAACAGCTACTATCCCAATTCAAATCACCTCATCTGTCCCCAAAATGCATTTTAAAGCTGATTTACACCACTATCCACTCAAGATCCATGCATGATATTTGTTGATTGCCTATTATATCTTCCGACCGAGACCAGTACCACCATCCTCCCCAAACATGTGCCGATTTTTATGACGTTGGGTTTTTGTTTTTGTTTTTGTTTTTTGGTAGAGTCTGGATGAGTTGTCTCAGAGAATGTCCTACATTGTGGATTTGCCTGATTGCTTTCCCATGTTGTTATTTGATTTGTGGCCCTGTCCTCTGTTCTTTCTGTAAACTGGAATTCGAGTCTAAATTAGATTCAGGTTAAATTAGATTCTAGAGAATTCGAATTAGATTCAGTTTAAATTAGATTCTAGTTAATTCAAATCAGATTCAAGTTTTACCTTTTTGGCAAGGATCCTTTATAGACGATGCTCGGTACTTCAGAACGCACCACGTCAGGAGGTATATAACGTTAAGGTGACGGTACCACGACACCCAGTGTGAAGGCACAATTTATCCCCCTTTACTTTAGAAAAGCAGCCACAAGTGACTTGTGGGCTCTGGACAAAATTTCTGTCCCCAGTAACCTTTCTCCTGGAGGCGAGAGCATCTTTTGCTAATTCTCACCTGATATGATTCTTATGTGGCAAATTTAAAAATGATATTTTTTTCTGACATTCTGTTACTATGTATTAGCTGGTATTCTTTTTTTTTTTTTTTAAAGATTTTATTTATTTGACAGAGAGAGACACAGTGAGAGAGGGAACACAAGCAGGGGGAGTGGGAGAGGGAGAACCAGGCTTCCCGCTGAGCAGGGAGCCTGATGTGGGGCTCGATCCCAGGACCCTGGGATCATGACCTGAGCCGAAGGCAGACGCTTAATGACTGAGCCACCCAGGCACCCCGCTGGTATTCTTTTTTTTTTTTTTAAGATTTTATTTATTTATTTGACAGATAAAGACATAGCGAGAGCAGGAACACAAGCAGAGGGAGTGGGAAAGGGAGAAGCAGGCTTCCCGCGGAGTAGAGAGCCTGATGTGGGACTCGATCCCAGGACCCCGGGATCACAACCTGAGCCAAAGTCAGACGCTTAACGACTGAGCCACCCAGGTGCCCCGCTGGTATTCTTCTTAAAGCAGCTCTTTCTTTTTGTTTCTCTCTTTCAGTCCCTTAATCCTTCTTTCCCTCTCTCCCTCTGTCTCAAGAGTCCCAGGGGACTTTTGAAATTTTAGTCATTCAATGTATAACAATCAACTTCCGTCATTTCTCTTGCTAAAATTGTCCCAAATTTGGACAAGTCCCGTAAAGCTGAATCAAGGGCCCTCTTGACACATCTCCATCATTTCTGACACTTCCTTGCTCCCTGGAACAACGAGAGGGCCCAGGCTCACCTGTCCCAGACTAGGAACTGGCCATTTCTCCAAGGACCAAGGCTCCTCTCAGTGGGGAGTGGTATTTTTGAAGCAAGATCTGGGCTTCAGGTGTGAGAAGAGTGGATTCTGCCGCCAGTCAGCCCAGCTTCAGTCCTAGCTCTGCCCCCTACTGGCTGTGTGCCCTCTGGCAAGTCACCTCACTGATCTGAGTCTCAGTTTTCTCATCCGCAGAATGGGGATAATAACTATATATCCTACTTTGTGAGATTATTAAAAGGATTAACTATGTTCGTATTTGTAAGGCTGTTCAAGCAGTACTTGGCACAGAGTGAGTGCTACACAGATGTCTGCTAAATATATAATGCCTCACAGTTTATGCAGATGGAGGGACAGGGTGGAAAACACCCTGCAGCATCCACAGGCAGAAGAGAAAACTATTTTTTTAAAGAACTATTCTATTCAGTTAGGATAAGCATAAGTAAAAAAATCATTATATTTATTTTTACTCCTTCCTTTCCTTCTATTAATGACAGCTGATACTGTTTTGACATTTAGAGTCTTTTTTTTTATTTTTTTATTTTTTTTTATTCTTATGTTAATCCCCATACATTACATCATTAGTTTTAGATGAAGTGTTCCATGATTCATTGTTTGTGCATAACACCCAGTGCTCCATGCAGAATGTGCCCTCCTCAATACCCACCACCAGGCTAACCCATCCTCCCACCCCCCTCCCCTCTAGAACCCTGTTTGTTTTTCAGAGTCCAT
>NC_138373.1:23624584-23717873 GCF_054177405.1 Leptonychotes weddellii
TTTTTTATTTTTTTTTATTCTTATGTTAATCCCCATACATTACATCATTAGTTTTAGATGAAGTGTTCCATGATTCATTGTTTGTGCATAACACCCAGTGCTCCATGCAGAATGTGCCCTCCTCAATACCCACCACCAGGCTAACCCATCCTCCCACCCCCCTCCCCTCTAGAACCCTGTTTGTTTTTCAGAGTCCATCTTGACATTTAGAGTCTTGAAATAAAGTTTCCTTTTTATAAAAAAGTAAATTTTTATTGAAGTAAAACATGGATGCAATTTGACATTTCTTTTTATTTATCTTTTTTAAAGAGTTATTTACTTATTTATTTGAGGGGAGAGGGGCAGAAAGAGAGGGAGAGAGAATCTCAAGCAGACCCCACAGCTGGGCACAGAGCCTGATGGCAGGGCTCGATCTCAGGACTCTGAGATCACAACCTGAGCCAAAACCAACCAAGAGTCAGACCGGATGTTAATTGACTGCGGCACCCAGGCGCCCCTCAACATTTCCTTTTAAAATAAATGTATTCAAAAAAACAAATGAGCCAGTTTTTTTTTTTAATGACTAAATCCTAATTGCTGTGGAATGCAGATATATCAAAAATGAATGATGAGGGCATGGTAATGACCAAGGTTTGGGCAACACTGTAATCAAGTTGTCTGGGGACTCCCATTGTTTGGGATGATCTTAAATGTAAAATTGAAATAATTTTAATATTGTCTGGATTCATGTGTTATGACGTCCTCTAACATTTGGGTCTTTTGGGGCTGATGAACCAACCAGAAAGAATAAGAGATCTCCATGAGACAGTGGGAACAGAGCTTTTAAGGCAAACATCCCTGACTCTACTTACCCCCCTTAATAGTATTCTCCCCACTCATTTTTTCCTGTGATGATATGTGGGTAGAGGGAGGTGAAAATTTTGAGAAGGGTTGGTCCTGGGATAAGACTATATATGCTATGCTGGGGCTTCTTAGGGTCAATGAATGCCTTGGTCAGAAATGCTCATCTTACACACTGCAACAGAGGTCCCAGACTGTGCCTGACATGTTCTCTATGCATGGGGGGGAAAAAATCTCCCTGTCCAGCTGTAATAGCTTTTGACTTCTTTTTATTGTTCCTAGGACTGCAAAGAGCCATGACTACCAAAATGGGGTTCATTGACCAGGAAGCTTATAGAGATCTGAAAATGAACTTAGTCAAGAACGCAGGATAAAAGGGAGCAGGAATCTAGGTCAACCGCACTCACGGAGCTAAGGATGACCACACTCGAACAGAGAAAGGTGAAAGAGACAGCAGAGTCTCTACGTGGGGCTTGCCTCATCAACTCGAAGATTCAGTTCAATGCTTTGACATCTGACTCATCAATCTTTTTTTAAAAATATTTTATTTATTCATTTTAGAGAGAGAGAGAGAGAGAGATCAGGGGAGGGCCAGAGGGTGAGGGAGAAAGAATCTGAAGCAGACTCTACACTGAGTGCAGAGCCCAACATGGGGCTTGAGCCCACAACCGCGAGATCACGATCTGAGCCAAAACCAAGAGTCAGACGCTCAACTGACTGAGCCACCCAGTGCCCCTGACCCATCAATCTTTTAATGAGCATCTATATGTGCACTGAGGAGACCTAAAGACGTGTCATGCAGCATTACCTAGTGATTCCAGATGCTGTGAACACGATTAACTGCAAGTCTTCCAATGTTGGCATGGGTTGGAAACAGGTTTTAATCAGGTGGCAATTTCAGGATCATTAGGAAACCATTGTATAGAGTAGTCACTATAGACGGACTATTTCTAGGAATTTGGAGATCATTAAAATGGGAGCAGTGCCTTAATCCAGCTGGATTAGGACCCTTTCCGGAGTACGTCTGAGTGTACAGTATATGTAAAGTGACAGTGTTTCCTAAACCAAAAATTGGGACGCACAATCTGCCAAAAATAAGTGTCTGTGGGGATAGCAAGACAGGCTATTTTAAGCTGGAACTCCCCCAGAAAATCTGGGGTGTAAGTTTCTGACAATCACCGTAAGGGGCTCACTCTAGTGCATTCTGCACACCCAATTTTAGCGTTTGTCTCTGCACATTTCTCACATGGCCACAACATCTGCTAGCAGTTGTGTTTGCGTGTGCTTCGTGATAGACGGTGGGGGGGCGGGAGGAGGGGGGCTGGGATGGGAACCCAGAAGCTCCTTCATGTGCATGGAATACAGAACTTCTGGGCGTAAACAATGAAAGCAGAGTTCTATAAAAAAGTTAGGGGACTGAGTGGGATGTCCTGATTTTCCCTCTTCTGGATTCCTCCACTGAAATAATCAGAAGACAGCTTCTCAAATCAGATGTCTTTATGGAATGTTACCTATCTGGAGAATTTTTTTAATGTTAAAATTTTAACTTTATTCAAATGGCAGAATAATTAGGAATAACAGAGCATGACTACTGAATGAGAACCTTTTAATCAGTTGAAGTATACTTCTATCAATCTCCATAAATAACGAGGGATACAGAATTAAGGACAGCCAAGTGGAATGGGAGTGGACACTATGAAGTCAGGATTTGGGGGGCTCTGTATCGCCAAATGGACATTCGATTAAAAATTAGTTGAATGAATGAATGAACACTACATAAATTACAGACTAAGTGACCTATATATTTTCTCCTTGTCTTTTACTAAGAATCTTGAAAAACCAACCTCATTGGCTGAGATAAGACTATGAACTGATTCATTTAATTTTTTTTAAAGATTTTATTTATTTGACAGAGAGAGACACAGTGAGAGAGGGAACACAAGTGGGGGAGAGGGAGAAGCAGGCTTCCCACTGAGCAGGGAGCCCGATGTAGGGCTCCATCCCAGGACCTTGGGATCATGATCTGAGCTGAAGGCAGACGCTTAACGACTGAGCCACCCAGGTGCCCCGAACTGATTCATTCTGGATTAAAGGGACTCACCCTGGTCCAATCGGCTGTAACCGCAAGGGTAGGTCATACAGTACAAAGAGTGTTAACCATTAGATAACGTCTAATAGTGGGCATTGCAAATGAGATATGGATTAAGCAGACACTCCAACTTGATCTCAGCCTCCAGTCCTTCTCTGCTAAGGAAGTGGCAGGAATTCTACATCAGTGTGCCTAAGAGAATTACCCTGGTCTGATTTGAATGATCGGAGTCCCACATTGTTTTATTCTAGGCTGGAATAGTCAAGTCTTACTTTTATTCTAAAGCCCTAAGCTTTGTTCTGAATTTACTCATAGTACTTTGTTTCTATGGCAGATGTTATTTCCTCCCATCTTGCTGCAATATTACAGCTCATTCTCATTCTCTCTGTGTCCCGCCCTGCCTCTGTCTCTGTCTATCTGTCTCTCTCTCTCTCCCCTCCCAGTTCCCTTGCCCAAGTGCCCTGTTGCTTTACTTCTGTCCTCTTTAGCATTAGATACTTGGCTGCAGAATGAACACTCTTTTGGGGAACTCAGGGAGGGCTAGTTACTGTGTCTGGGTGAGAAGAGGTAGTTATTCTTCCGCCCGATCTGAGCTGTAAATAGGCTCCCTGTTGCAGAGGGTGATGCAGCCATGATCCTTTCTGCACAATGCCATTATATATTTTGCAATAGCCCTAGAAAGAGCACTTACTAGGCATTATGGTTTAATCACTCTCTTCGCAATATTATATGGCCTGCACTTATAAATGGGGTCATAATATATGGTTAGTTATCTGCATACCACCTAGTCATGGGTCTATGGTCTCCTGGGGACGAGAGTGAAACAGATTTGCCGGTAGTTTCCACCAAAGGTTGCCAGCTGTTACCAGGGGCACATAGAGACTCGCACTTCCTCACCCTCTTGAGGTTAGGTATGGGCATGCGACTCGTTTTACCAAATGAAGTGTGAGCAGGAATAGAACAAGCCACTTCTGGGTGGAAAATTTAAGACCCAGAATGTGATTTTTCCATGCACGTCTTTCCCCTACCATGGTGGTGGCCACACTCTGGAGGGGCTGCTCCATCTATCTGGGTCCTGGAGAAAGGAGAGCCCCCAGCTGCCCCGTGATAGATTTCCGCTCAAGCTATGGAGATGTGAGGTTGTTTGTTCCTACAGAGTAACTTAGCTCATCCTGATTGATATATAGGTTATATGTGCAACATGAAAAGATTTCTTTCATGAGTTTATTCATTCTATCCATCCATTTGTTCCAATATATATTATGTACTTACTATGCAAAAGATATTTAAATTAAAGAGAAATGGGATTGAAAAAGTGTCATCAGGGGTGCCTGGGTGGCTCAGATGGTTAAGCATCTGCCTTCGGCTCAGGTCATGATCCCAGGGTCCTGGGATCGAGCCCCGCATTGGGCTCCTGGCTCAGTGGGAAGCCTGCTTCTCCCTCTCCCTCTGCCTCTCCCCCTGCTCATGCTCTCTCTCTCTCTCTATCTCTGTGTCTCAAATAAATAAAATCTTTAAAAAAAAAGTGTCATCAAAGAGTACATATGATTTTATTATATGTGTGTGTGTATATATAGATGTATATATATGTGTGTGTGTGTACATAAATATATTTGCTTGCAAAATAATGGGATTGAGTTCTGACTATGGGTAAGGCATAGTGCTAAGGATTCTGCATGATGAATTAACTTATGAAGTTTGTTTAAAAATTAGAACCATTTTACAGTTTAGAAAACAAACAAACAAACAAACTTGAAGCTCACAGAGGTTCTGGCACTTACCCAGCAGGGCATAGCTAATAAGTAGCAGATCTGGGGTTCAAACCAAGGTGTGTCTGCCTCCAAACTACTTAACCTCAATGCTCGCTCGCCTCTTTCCAAACACTAGGACAATTCTGTGTTTCTTCAGAGAACCACAAGAAAGCAAAGAAAAATAAAAAACTCTGCCCTTTCAAATGCTTGCAGCCAGCACGCTCTCGGGTCTCCTTTGACAGGCTGTCTTCCCTTCAAAATGAAAAGAGGAGGAGCACAGACAGAAATAAAGGCCAGCTGTTCAGTGGAGCAGATACCTGCATGTGGGCCCGTGGAGCCCGCCTATCATGCCAGGAGCCCCTGGAATCGGCACCTCCGCTCCCCCCACTCCGCCCGCTCTGGGGGCACAGCTCAGGCTGCACGTGACCTGAGTAAGGGAGAATCTCTGCAAATTCTATATTTTTATACGGACTTGGGAAAATGTGAGGGATAATGGCAAGAACAGACTGATACCATCATTCATCAAGAACCAGGGAGAGATGACGGGACGAAAAGGTAGGTTCTTGTATCCGGAGAAGATGTGTTGGAAGAGATTAGAAATACTGAGGAGACAGAGACTTTTTTTCGGCAAACGTTTTTTCCATTCTTAAAGCTTTCAAACTTACGTAGGAGTTTCCTGGCCACAGAGAGAGCCAATAAAGGCAGCCCCCGAGGCATTCACTCATTCATTTGAAAATCACTTTCCGAATGTGCACAGTGTAGGTGACTGGGATGTAAAGACAGAAACAAAATTTTCGGTAACAAACATTTACATAAAACCTACTACGCGCCAGGTATCATTCTAAGCATGTGTCAACTCGTATAGTGCTCACAAAACCCAAGACATACGGACTCTTGTTATCTCCACTTTAAAGGGGAAACAGAGGCACAAAGAAGTTTGATTACTTTGCCCAAAGTCATGCAGCCCCCCAGCAGGTCTGGCTCCAGCACCATGCTCTGTACTGCATGGCCTTTTGTGGGGTCTTGCTCCTCAAGTTCACAGATCCGCAGCAAAGAGGAACTTAGAAATAAATAACTTTTTTTTTTAAACCATGTGAAAGCTATTTTGATCAAGAGCTTCTTCCTTCTTCCAAGGAGGAAGAATTCAGGTCCACCTGGGGGCATCAGGGAGAGCGGTGCTAGGAGAGAGACCTTTAAATGCCGTGATGCATGTGTTAGCCAGGTGGGCGGGTGGCGGGAAGGGCCACCGAGGTGGAGAGAGCACTTGAGCAAGTGCACAGAGGCACGAGACAGCCTGGGCTGGTCAGAAAAGTGCTGAGGCATAGAGCTGCAAGGCAGGGCAGGAGCAGATGAAGCAAGGAAGGCAGACAGGGGAGGGTCCACGAAGGAGGCTCTTATATTCCAACTGAGGCCCTTCTGGGGATGGGTGGCTGCCTTTTTGCAGTGCTCATAGGCACAGAATAAAAGCATCGGGCTGCTTGGAAGACCTCTCCCCACCTGCACTTCAAGAAGGTTTCTGGCATCAGTGTGGAGGGCTGGCTGGGAGAGAGGGAAACAGATCTGTTCAGAGAAAGGCCCCTGGAATCAGACAGCTCTGACCTCAAGTCTCAGATCTGTTTCTACTTCCGTGATCTCCGGCAATTAGTGGTTGGATCTGCCAAGCCTCAGCTGCCAAATGGGTGGCTGCAAGAACCATGTATGAAGGGGTTGTTAGCTCTGTCACTGGCGTGTTTTGTATTGGCTTTGGATGTAGGTATACTGCTTGAGAGGCGATTGCTATACAACAGACGAAGGGGAAATATGACGCTAGTGACCTATCATGAACATGGTTGTTTCCTCCACTCCACAGTGGGAAGGATTTGTTGGCACGGATTCATTCATGTTCCCACACCAGGATCCCTTCAAGACCAAATGCAAGGCTAAGTCGGTCTGTTGTCAGCAGAGATGATGTGGGAAACCAACTCATACTCTTGGCTTTGTAATTAAAGGCTCTAACCCAGCGCTGCTCAATCTTTAATGTGCACACAAGTCACCTGAGATCTTGTTAAAACGCATCACAAGAAAAAAAAGGATTTGTAACTATGTGTGGCAGTAGATGTTAAGTAGACTTATCATGGTGATCATTTGGCAATATATATAATTATTGAATCATTATGTTGTATACCTGAAAGTAATATTACATGTCAGTTATATCTGCATTTTTTAAAAATCAAAAAAATAAAATTAAAAACAAACACAAATTAGTTTAAAAAAATTTTAAAGGCAGATTCTGACTCAGTAGGACCATGGAGTGCCATGGGTGATGCCCATTCTCCTGTGCCAAGGATCACCCTTGGAGTAGTAAGGCCTCAATCCACTGAGATCACCATCATCCGAAGATCTCAATTGCCCAAACCAGAGTAAGAATGAAACTCAATCCCTCTCATTAATTGGCTTATTCACTCATCCTTTCCATTAAATATTTGCTAAGCACCTACTATACTCCAGGTCTTGGAAAAGACAAAGATCTATACACCATAGGTCCTGTACCCAATCAGCTTGTCCTCTACACAAATGGAGAAGGAAAGGACAAAGGGGACTGACCACTTCTGCAGAGCCTACTTCATATACTTCATCTCATTTAAATCTCCCAAAAGTTCTATGGAATTGCAATCATGCCCACCACGTTGGAAACTATAATATGAGGAGTAAGGATAACTACCTTCCCCATCAAACTGATCAGCCAGTTGGTGGTGTTGGGATGTGAAGCCAGGTCTTTTGGATTCCACTGCTTTGTTTATACTTTACAACCGAAAGTTGATTGCAGTCTGTTTTTATTTACTCTGAACTAGACTGTGCCTGTTTAGGTTTAGAGAGTGAACTTTTTTTTTTTTTTGCTCATAAATTTAATTGCTGACATAAAGGGAAAAAATCCTGATGTAATTGAACAAGAAGATGTTTACAACCCTCTTCGAGCCATAGGGCTGCTGGTATACAAAATTTATGACAGCTCGGAGAGGGGAAATAAAAAGATGGGGAAGACCAAGACAGATGTGGCTATGGAGATGTCGTGTTAATATATGGGTGAATGACCTGACACTGGAACACTCAGCTGGATAACTTTTTGGAGATCATTTAACCAGCTTATGAAGATTTACTTAATAAACTCTTAAACTGGCCAGAGCTAGACTCCTAAAAACAACCCTATAAATTACAAAGAAAGTGGCGTGTTAAAGAGCCATGGCAGGTGTTTAAGGATGGAGTGAGATTGTCAGAGTTATAAAGGTCATTGTCCAGGAGGCTTGCAGCCGTCACTGGAGGGCTGGGAACCTTTCAGGGGAGCAGCTCCTGTGTTTACACCCAAGCCAGATAAATGCGTACAGATGTTCCTTGAACTTGATCAACTTGCTTCTCAGCATGAATACAAAATTGATTGGGCCAAATCAGAGCTCGTGCCAGTGAAGGCTGGCTGCATACAGAAATAAAATCAGCCACCTCCCATTTACTTAGAAGTCTCTGGCTTAAAATATACTGGAGGAAAATGTGCGCTTCACTTTGGAGCAAGAGCCAAATTGCACAGCGACAAAATTATTCCCATCATCATGACAGCCTCAGCCAATCGCTCGCTTTTTTAATGTGCTGAAAGGAGGCAAGTTGGCATCATTAAAAGTATTTTTTTTCCAAAAATACATCATGAAATATGGAGAAGCTAGAGACAGAAGAAGGGGGCCCACGCTTCAATCTAATTCTGAGACTGGACTATTGAGCTGTTCTGGATGTACTTTGAAGGTCCTAAGAAAAGAGGCTGTGTTTATTGCTTCCTGCTTCCCTTGATACCCTAGATTAGCAGGGACATGAACATTTTTCCTTTAATTCAGTTCCTATTTTTCAAGTGAGACCCATTTCACTGAATGCTTGTCTCCAGAAATATTTAATCGTCATTCTTGCTTAATGGACTACAAGTGCATCATGTCTTTTGGTCCTTCTTAAGTACTTAGTCAAGGACATAATGGATATGGCATACTTCTGTTTCCTCTTCCCAAATTCATCCAATGTTCGCATCTGTCCCCCTGTCCTTTATTACCTAATGAAGTTCTGGAAGCCAATCCAGGATGTGCTGATATGGAAATTGCTTAAAATGGAAAGGTTAACTTAGCTGGTGTTCAGCCAGCCTCACCGAGGGATCCCTGTTCTTGAACCATGATGTGATGCTTCTTCACACCCATCTTTGTCCTTCATCTTCTCCCTCTGGAGAAGGATTTTTTACTCAGTCCCAGTGAGTTGGCTTGCTCCTCACTCGGTTTCAGCAATTCTGATGTCCAGATGTCTTATGCCCTTTTAATATCTGTTTCAGATTATCACCCTCACCACTGAGAAGTGACAGCATGCATATTTTTCTGTGCTGAGTTGCATTTTGTTCTTTTTTTGAACCTCATCCTTGGAAATTAGATTTTACTATCTTGGGTGTTTCTAGTACATGACTAAGAGTTTCTTTCCAGCACAGTTACTTAATATCCCTTTCCAGAATATTACTTAAGAAGCAAAGGAGTAAATTCTTCACATACCTGTAAGAATATATCTCCATTTTTACTTGGGAGGAAATTGGTTGCTATTGATTTTAAGGATGAAAGTTACACAGATGAAAGGGGAGCATTTATACAAATCATAGCCCAGTAATTCAAGGATGATCAAAGGTTTCACATCACATGTCAAGTCAGATCAATTGCTGGTACTATCTGGCAGACTGTGGTGAGAAAATTCTGAGGCTGAGTTCAGATCAGATGAGAAAATATGGTGGGATGGATTATTAATGTCTCCCATGGACTTGATATAAAGAGAGGGGAGAGCATCCATTCACTTTTTAAAATGCTAATCCTGGCCTAAGAGAATCCAGTTTTCTGATATATCTACCAGATGCAATGACAAAGAAATTTTGAGAAAAAGCCAAAACTTCCAGGGTAAACTATCAAGTGGTCTTCCCCCAAAGCTGTCACTTTTATCAAAAAGCTTAATTATATGCACCAAATCTGTAAGATGGGGTGCCTGGGTGGCTTAGTTGGTTGAGCATCTGACTCTTCATTTTGGCTCAGGTCATGATCTCAGGGTCACGAGATCAAGCCCCACATGGGGCTCTGCACTCAGCATGGAGTCTGCTTGAGATTCTCTCTCTCTCTCCCTCTGCCCTTCTCCACCCCTCTTAAGTAAATAAATAAAATTTTTAAAAAATGTTCTTTAAGAAGAGGATTATATATTGGTCAAATCTGATTAATTAATGATCGCCAGGACTGTTGAGTTAAGCTCCATGATTGATTAATAATGTCTACGAGTGAAGGAGTGGACAGGGTGCTACCTATATCCTGAATTCAGCACTCCCGGCTTAGTTCAATATGCCATTTAGTCTGTCTTGGGAGTAGAATAAAGCAGTAAAGGCTTTGAAAGTATCCTACAGAGTCAGGGCATAAGTTAAGCTCATATCTGTTACAGAAGAAGCAGAAATTAGTTGAATATGGCAAAATGTCAACAATCCTACATCTGAGATTTAGAGAATAGACTTCCTTCCAGCCCATATGAAATATTTACAATAATTGATCATATACTGGTCAAAAAGCAGGTATCAATAGAATTGAGACCCCATTCCAAAAATACATAGGAAAGTAAAACTTCCAAGCAATTTGATAGCTACATGAAAAACTCACCATCTATTTGCAAATTTAAAAACATGCTTCTAAATAATTCAAAGACCACCTGACATGACTTATTTATGTGTATATTTTCTTTTTCCTTCTGTGAATGCAACCTCCAAGAGGTCAAAGAGCTATGTTCACAACACTACCCCCAGGACACACAGAATAGAAGATTGTTTTAGTCACAGGAAGGGCATGTTGAATGAGTAAATGAATGAATATCAACACTTACAGGATTCTATTTATGGTGTACTTTAAGGGAAATGAATAGCCTTAAATACATACGTTACAAAAGAAGAAAAACAGATCATGAGCTAAAGACTAAGCTTGAGCTATCAGAAAATAAACAGTAAATTCAAAGAAAGTAGAAAGAAAGAAATGGTTTTTAAAATCTGCAGAACTTAATGAAATAGAAAAAAAAAAAAAGAATAAGCAGGGAACAAAACAATGATCTGACCAATATATAATCCTCTTCTTAAAGAACATTTTTAAAAAGTTTTATTTATTTACTTAAGAGGGGTGGCGAAGGGCAGAGGGAGAGAGAGAGAGAATCTCAAGCAGACTCCATGCTGAGCGCAGAGCCCCATGTGGGGCTTGATCTCGTGACCCTGGGATCATGACCTGAGCCAAAATGAAGAGTCAGACGCTCAACCAACTAAGCCACCCAGGCACCCCATCTTACAGAGCATTTTTAAAAGAGTGGAAATGGCAGTTAATTTTATAAAAGGCTAATATGACCCTTGATATGAAAACCAGGCAAGGAAAATTATAAATCAATCTCATGTATGGATTTAGATGTACAAACCTTAAAATATTGGTAAAGGACACCTACTAGCATGATAAGAAATGAACAGACAGCCATAACCAAGAGTAGAGCATGTTCCAGGAATGTAAGGATAGTGTAACATGAGAAAATGTCCTAATATAAATTAATACTGAAAGAGAAAAATGATGACTATCTCCATGGAGGCAGAAGAAACATTCTGCAAAATTTCTCATTCATTCATATGTTTAAAAAAGAAATGTTAGCAAACCAGGAATAGTAGGAAAAATCTTTAACATTTGAAGAAACATTTGCATTTGATAAGATTATCTATGTAAGAAAAACAAGAGACTCTCTAGGCAAACCTTAGATTTAAAAAATACACACACACACACACACGCGTGCACGCGCGTGCACAAAGTCAAATAAAACTAGTTTATTTAATACCACCAATAATAAGTTAGGAAATGTAATTTTTAATGTCTTATTCATAGTGGCAAACAAAATATATGATTCTGTGAAATAAATCTAATGAAAGATCCCTAAATCTTTTAGGGGGAAAAATATAACACTTTATTGAAGGATATGAAAGAAAAGCATTGGGAGAGATATACCAGGTTCATGGGTGGGAAAATACACTTTGATAAAGATGAAAATGTTCTGGATTAATCTATGCAATCAAATGCAATTTCAAAGATTTTCTTTCATAAAATTTGACAAGCAAACCCTAAGATTCACAAAGAAAGGTTGGAGCCAAGAATAGGCAAGAGAGTTTTGAATAAGAAGGACAAAGATGAAATATTGTAAGATGTAAAGACTGGTTATCAAACTAAGTAAAAGAGTGTGGATTTGGTGCAGAAAGAGACAGAGAATTAGAAAAATGTAAAAAAAAAAAAAAGCTATAAAAACAATCCAGAATTTAAGATAATATTTGCAATGAATAAAACCAGAATATATAAAGAGCTCCTACAGTCAATAAGACAAAACTGAGTTTAAAAAAAAAAAAGGGCAACAGTAATTTATACTAAAGGGAACATAAATCTACGACAAACATTTTGAGAAGGTGCTTAGGGAGCTGCAATTTTTTAAAAAAACATATCATCAAATGATCAAGGCTTGGTAGAAATGTGGAGAATTTGAATGTTTATATTGCTAGTGGGAGTGGAAGTTTTTACAATCACTTTGCAAAGGAATTTGGAGGTATCTGCATTGCATTAATTCTGAGATGCTTCTCAACCTCCAGCCCCCACCCTACCCCTACCTACATTTTAACATTTCTGAAATCCAGATTCATTTTACAGTTTTTGGCATCTTAAGAGTCTAAATGAGAGCAATTTTGTTGCAACTTACATTAGGTGGCCTCTTAGTTTTAATAAAATATGTAGTAAAGGTGAAGATGCTCATACTCTGTGATGCAGCAATTTGATTCCTAGACACATCTCTAAAGAAACTCACGACTATACACAAAGATATGTATAACGTTGCTCATTCAAACATTTTCTACTTTAAAAAATTTTATCCTAAGACGTTGGTAAAGCTGGTTTCTTTCACACTTGTATCAATAAGAACTGTTGTCTACTGTTGCCAGTAAAGTGGCTTTAAGCAAAGAAAAATGTGTTGCCTTCCATAAGAAGTCCAGGAGAGTTGCTTAATTTTGTGACTCAGTGAGCACCTCAAGAACCCAGAGTCTTTCCTGTTCTCTGTTTTGCCATGGTTGGCTTGCTGACCCCTTCTCTTATACTTGTTCACTTCTTTATCACATTTCTGACTTAACAATAATGTCTTGGGGCTTCAAATTTACTCTTTATTCCTGCTATGACATTTGTTTCCACTTTTTTATTTTCAAATAATTATAGAGGCACAAGAAGTTGTAAAGACAGGACAAAGAGGTGCTATGTACAAACCACCCAGTTCCTCCCAATGGTTACATCTTACCTAACTTTAACACAATATCAAAACCAGGCAGTTGATATTGATACAGTGTGCCTATGCATAGCTGGGTGTCATTTTGTCACATGTGTACATATGCGAAACCACCACCAGAGAGGAGAGAACCATTCCATCACCACAACGATTTCCCCAGTGACATCCTTTATAGTCACACTCCCTGTGCTCACTCCACCCATCCCTAACCCCTTGGAACCACTATTTTGTTGTCTTCCTATCATTATTTTAGACAGTAAAACACTATCTCTCGCTTCCTTTTCGAAGCATCACAAAAGTAAGATGGATGGATGGATGGATGGATGGATGGATGGATGGATGGATGGGAGGATAGATGGAAGGTTAGATGGAAGGAAGGAAGGAAGGAAGGAAGGAAGGAAGGAAGGAAGGAAGGAAGGAAGGAAGGACAAAATAAATGTAACAAAACATTAGTTATAGAATATAGAATCTGGGGCTGTGGTTCTTTACCACACAACTCTTTAATTTTTCTGTATGCTTGCAATTTTTATCCATACAGTGTTGTAAAAAAATTAACCTAAATGTCCACCAATAGGGGAATAGACAAGTAAATTATGTTTCTACAACGGATTACTCGACAGCATTTAAAATGAGGGAACTAAATCCATATGTAAGAATATGGATACATCTCAAAATAGCAGTTGGATTAAGTTGCATACACTAAAAAATAGCAGAATAACTCTTGTGATGAAATAACACACAATATCACAAGGATAAGCACCATTTTGAAGTTGTTTTTCCTACATGTTTTTGTAATTGATTACATAATAACATCACATGTGACATCTGGGTATTGGTGAGGATATGGGTGCATGTTTAATCCTTTTTTTATTTTTCATATCTGAAATGGCTTATTATTAAAGAAAACTTGAATAAAAAAGAGATGCTACGTACAGGTCTGCAGACAAGGGAAGATATGGGCTTAAAAGTGAACTTCAGGAAAGTGTGAGTCAACTTATACTAACTTATGCACATGTCCCCTTCTAGTTTCTCAAGTTATGGGACACATGTGCCAATTACTTTAAAGAACAAGGTACTTCAGGAAGAAAACGTGCTATCTTTCAATGACCTCAATCAATGCTAGCTCTAGGTGTCTAGAGAGGTCCCAGGACAGCATCAATACACAAGAAAGCAGATACATTTCACACCCATTTAGTAATTACCCTGGGAGCATGGCCTCACTAATGTAAGTGCTGGTTACCATTACAAATAAAACCTGCAAAGCCCCTTTAAAACAAAAGAGACCAAGAGTTTGGACTGTGCAGTCAACAGACATAGGCAGACAAACATTTTCTAAAAACCCAAACTGCTCATGCTTTTCTCATCACAAAAGTTAGGACGGTGTTCCCTTTAGTGAGGAGAGGAGAAATGAGTTTTGACCTTCTGAGGACCTGGAAACATGCCATTTCTTTGTCTGGGTGGCTATGACAAAAGCGTTCCCTGTATAATTATCCACGGGACCATTCACATGTTTTATGCATATCTCCATATTTTGTTATGTTTCACAATAAAAGAAGAAGTGTCTTAAATTTGTGTAAATTAGGCCTGATGGCTCGGAATACAATTTTTAGTAATAGTATCATATGTGAACTCAAAAGCTGCTGTCTCTCAAATACTTTGGATGGAAGTGAAAGTGGCATGCTTGGAAAAACCGTGAAATGACTCAGAAGTGGGCTCCAGGCGCACAAGAGCAAATCACATGGGAAATGCATGTGAACGTCTGAGGGAAATTGTTTCCTGAGATGTGAGTAAAAAAAGAAGCCTCATTTCCAAATTATAATTCTATGTGTAATTTAAAGTATGTGTGCAACAAAACAATAAACTCATTATTCTTAAGTTGGATGTGAGGTGTTATCTATATCCTGCAGCTGTAAATTATACACGTAATTTGGCTGAAAATTCTGGAAAGTTAAAAATCTTCTCGTGGAGGAAATGCAGTCACCATCTAGCTGGAGCCATCTTGTGTGTAGGTATATGCAATTTTTCATAATTAAAAAAGCTTTGGCTCCGGATCTTTCTCTCTTAGAGGGTGTATCTCACAGACCTGTCAAAAGTTATATCTGGAAAGAGTTTTATAAACCATCCAGGTTCTCATTCTCTCATGTGGAGCACAGGAAGGAGGGAGAGTTTGATCTCCCTGAAGGAAAGATTACGCCCCCCCAGACTTGGAGATAAAGAAAAATAATAGAGTTGTCAAAAAGATTTCACTCTCCACATGGTCTTGATAGATATTTGTCAACTCTTGTCAGAATGGCTTGTCATTCTAATGCTGTGCTCTTCCCCAAGAAATAAGGATCTACCAGCAGTACAGCACAAAAGCAATAATTAGATGGAATTGGCACATCCCGAAGTCATTACAAAAGGGGGGGAGATGGCAGGATAAATCAGGGTTGAACAGGAAACGTCTACTATTTGAGGAGGAAATATTTATTGGGGTCACTCATATCATTTCAGGACACTGAGATGGGGATGGAGACAAGTGATAAGTAAATTTACCTCATGGAAAATTAAATTTTAAAAACATACTTATAATACACGCAGGCACCATAGCTGAAGAGTTTTAAGTTTGGGGACAGTTATAAACTATCTTATTTCATGGAAAACCCTCAAAGACCAACAAGAACAACAAACAACAACAAAAACCCACAATCGAGTTATCGGGATGATTTTGAGTGAGGTATGTTTATTTGATAGTAAAAAAAAACAAAACAAAACAAAACATAAATTGAGCATCCTGATGGTATATTTGCATAGCTTATTCTTAGACTGCCTTTTAGCAACATCCAGAGAAAAGTTCCTTCTGAGAGTGATTATATGACATTGGCACTGTCCTATAGGACAACCAGTCCCAAAGTGTAGAAGTGATGTGCGGTCTACTTGATGCACCTGGGAGGTTCATTACTGTCAAAACTCTCTTTTACACGTTATCAGTATGCTTAGAACTTTCTTAAAACCACAGTCACACAAGAGATATAAAGAACTATGTGAGGGGCGCCTGGGTGGCTCAGTCATTAAGCGTCTGCCTTCGGCTCGGGTCATGGTCCCAGGGTCCTGGGATCGAGCCCCGCATCGGGCTCCCTGCTCCGCGGGAAGCCTGCTTCTCCCTCTCCCACTCCCCCTGCTTGTGTTCCCTCTCTCTGTGTGTCTCTCTCTGCCAAATAAATAAAATCTTAAAAAAAAAAAAGAACTATGTGTGGCCCAGGTATTAGGATATTAGGAGGGTTGCTCGATGATAAGTAGTTAAGGGTCCAAGAAGTCAAAAGACTAGATGTACAGACGCAGTGCCATATATACCTGGCACTGTGTATGTAGCTAATAAGTACTTGTTAGATGGATGGAGAGGATTAAATACAGGTCTGGGAGTAGACTATCCAGGTTTAGAAATATACACACAAATCCAAATAGGCAAAAACTCAATTGACTTCTGGGGAATGGAAAATTCAAGAGGTCTGCCCACTCACTAGAGAAGGGGAGACAGAAGCCCGGTTCAGCCAGGAACACTGAGGCAATTAGGCCGTGACCAGAATTAGGAGATAGAGTTTTAAAATCTGATCATTTCATTCTTGGAATGGTTTCCCACTCTTCTTAGGAGGAAGTCCAGATCCTTACTATGACCTTTTTTGGCCAGCTCCTTCTAGAAGCAGATCTGAAGCCCAGGATTCTAGTGTATGTGACTGATTAAGTGCTTCCAAGAAATGGAGAAGAGGCTAGAGAAGGACCCGGAGCTAAGGAAGGTTACGTCCTATCCCCAGCCTCGCCCTGCAGGGAGCTGTGGCGCATAAATGCACTTCAGTCTGTTGTGTCTCAAGACAAAGAGACTAGGCGCCTGTGCTCCTTACCAGCCAGTCATTGGCTATGGGCCACCCAGTTCTCAGTACTGAGGTGGTTCCAGTAGCCCAAGGGCGATCCTCTGAAGGCCATGAATGCCAACCACTAGCAGCAAAACACACACACGTTGGGGGATGTATGTACAGAAAAAGTAAGAGGGACTGGTGATAATGTGCAAAGGACAAAATCAAGTCTGCTACAGTAGTGACTTACAAAGCCAGCATGACCTAGCATGATCCCTCCCTGAGCTCTCTGGATCAGTCAGCGTTCTCCAGAAAAACAGAACCAATATAAGAGATCTATTATAAGAAATTGGCTCATGTGATTATGGAGACTGAGAAGTCCCACAATCTTCTATCTGCAACTGGAGACAGGGAAAGCTGGTAATGCAGTTCCAGTCTGAGGGCAAGAGAAATCCAACGTCCCAGCAGAGAGAGCAAACTTTTGTTCTATGCAGCTGTCCAATAGATTGGAAGAGGTTCACCCACACTGGGAAGGGCAATCTACTTAACTCAGTCTACCAATTCAAATGTTAATCTCAGCCAGAAATACCATCGCAGACATACCCAGAATAATGTGGGCATGCCAGGATTCAGTCATGTTGATATGTAAAATTAACCATCATGCCCCCCTGGTCTCTACACACCATGCCACAGGCTCAGTGCAAGGGGAGAGAGACCGGGGAGAGGAAGGGGGCCCAAGAATAAAGGAGGTGATCCTGGTCAGGTAAGATGCTGAGTTCTAAAAGTGGTGCCATAGAAAGGCGATCATGACTTCATTCCAAAAAGAAGTTAGTGGTTTTTAGTCCTTTTATTGCCCCCCCCCCCAACAGTGAGTGTTGTTTTTAAAACCACAGACTGGCTTTTTATTTTACTGAGACCCAGAAGTCAAAGGAAAAGACAGGGGCCTTTACTCTACAACATGCATTCTCAAAGGAGACTATATCCTCCCCAATGGGGTACAAATGGGCTCTTCAGGGGGTTGTCAAAACAATCTTATGCTTTTTATGTATAAAGCACAGATACACATACAGCACATAAACAGATAATATATTTTATCTATGGTGTTAAAGTTTCATGGGGAAATAATTAGGAAACAAGTGTCTAAAAAGGCTTGGAGGGAGGGAAGCAATATAATTTTGAAAAAGGTTGAGGGCACCTGAGTGGCTTAGTTGGTTAAGCATCTGTCTTCAGCTCAGGTCATGATCCCCAGGGTCCTGGATGGAGACCCATATCGGGCTCCCTGCTCAGCAGGGAGTCTGCTTCTCCCTCTCACTCTCCCTTTGTGCTCTCTCTCTCTCAAATAAATAAATAAAATCTTTTAAAAAAATGAAAAAGGTTGAGAAACACAGTTCTAAAACCATAAATATCTAAAGCTGGAAGGGAGCACCTGTTCCTCCCAATATCCTACAAGAGGCACCTGAAGGACTCAAATGTTCAAAACTGCCAAAGGTCACACAGGGGGTTAGTGAATGAGCCTGGCTTAGACCAGGATTTTTTTAAATCCTAGACCAATGTCCATTCTACTTTGTTTTATGCAAAAATATATATATCCACAAGCAAGGCCCAAGCCTCCACACTTCCTCCACCCACATTCCCCTCTGAGGTGACACTCTGGAAATAAAATAAATGACCTGTGTGATGTAATTATGCACCCTCAGGGTCCTGAGGAAGAGCTATGTTGTCTGAGTGGCGTGACAAGGGGCAGGCAGAGACGACAGAGAGAACACCCAGAGAGTCAGGACAAAAGTGTGTCGGCTAACAGGAGGGATGCAGAGCTTGAAGAAGAGAATAAATGAGAATAAATGGGGCATATTTTTTTCTGACTCCTGCTCACCCTCCATGTCTAAAGTTGGACTCTTTCTTTTACCACTTAAAATGCATCCAGAAAGCTGAGAAGGTGTGATGGACAAAATGAAAACAGGGGGAAAAAAAAAAATCCAGTGGGTGAAACTAAGGTTTTCCTCACCATCTAACTCAGTGAGGTCAGACTCCCCTGCGGGGCTGTCAGTCAGCGTCATGACTTTCCGCAGGGTCTGCTTCCTACGACCATCACTCCTTCAGTCACTCGGTTGTTTACTAAGCACCTACTACGCGGCAGGCATGTTCCTAGGCACTGGAGCCGACAGTGGGGAAAGCGCTGACAGCGATGAAAACCAGCTTTGGCTGGAAATCCAGGCAAAGTTTAACTTTCACAGAGGAGCTAAGCACCTAAGACAGGTACAGAAGCCAACAAAACGAGCCCCCGCGCCGTGAGGCGTGGATTTTCCGACCGCGTCGGAGGGACATGGGCTATGTACGTCGTCCACCGGGTTGCTCTCTGCACCCGCAAGCTTCTTGCCCATGTTCAAGGGCAGTCGGGACCAAATGGAATCGTGGGAACAGCCACACACAAAAAAAAGGGAAATGCAAATAAATAAATGAAGTTTTAATTGGCTTACTCTGATCTCCCTGCTGCGATTGTATCTCCAGAGTTGGCAGCTCCTCGCGGGCGGTTGCCAGGCAACCGTGTGCGGGTAAGGACGGGACAGCCGCTGTTTTCTGTCTTGCGCCGTGAGTCTCCTGGTGTCCAGGGCTGAGGTCTGGCTCTCCCCGACCCTCCGGCTGCCCTGTGCAGCCTCTGAAGTGAGCCTCTGACCTACCACTCCAAGGGGCCTCCTGGGCAAGTTCTTGATGAAACTTCAGCCCTTATTCAATGACTTGGCGCTCAGGCTGTGGCTTTGCTGGAGAGATCCCAGTGATCCCAGACAGGCCTCTGAGCCCCTTACGTAACCCAACAGAGCGGGTGTGAGAGCGGGCACTGGAGAAGCAGAGCGCTGGGATTCTCCTTCCCCCGGTGTGCTGGGCGCTGCGGGAGCCTCGCTCTGACGTCCTTTGATATTCCCACTGCTAGAAGCTCAGGGTAGGGACTTTGCAGACAGACAGACAGAGCTGGGACTGACTGGCACATACAAGCCACGCCACTTGAGGCCCATCACTCAGTCCCTCTGTGCCTCTGTTTCCTCAGTGCTAAAGTGGAGGTAACACTGCATGCATCCCAGGGGCGTGCTGAGCATTTCTGGGGCCGATGTATGTAAATGTTCCGCGCAATGCCAGGGGTACAGTTTCTGCTCCACGAGTTTTCGCAATTGTTCTACAGGCTTCCATGAAGAACTCTTGAGACATTCGTACAGTCCAGGGGCCAGAACAGAAGTTAGCAATGTCTTCATTCCTTTAGTAAAAAATCTGAGACTCAAAGAGTCAGAGTGAAGTGCCTGGACCCACAGAACTGGGACTCAAACGAGGACTTACTTGCCACCATGAAACTTTACCAGGAGGGGATAGAAAAAGAGCCTTCATGTACGGAAAGCATCTTGAAGGCAAAAAGTACCAGTATTTGTATTGGGTAATCAGAGCAATACTCGATAGACACAGCAACCCAGAAAATTCTGAACAAGTCTCATGTGCTTCAGGCAGGGTCAATGTCTTATTGAAGGTATTTGGGTCTTTCCCTGATGGCTGATAGAATAACCTGTCACCTTCAGAAGAAAGTCCATCCTCCTTACTATGGAGTCCAAGACTTTTCTTGGCCTAACTACTGTTCCCACTTTAATCCAATTCTTCCCCTCACTCTTGTTGATCTTTCTGCTGATCCCGAAATATGCCAGAAAAGCTCCTGCCCCCGGACCTTTGCATGAACCACTGCCTTTGCTAGAAACACAGATATCCACAGGCTCCCTCCTTCTTTTTCTTCAGGTTACTACTCAAGGAATATCCGCACTGAGGACTCCCTTAATTTCACATTTAATATTGTAAACACTCTCTTTTTCCTGCTTATAGTACTTGTCAGCACCTGACACATTACCTATGTTTTTCTTGCTATCTGGATCCTGCCCCCACCACTACACTGTAGCCCCATAGATGCACCAATATTGTCTTTGGTTCACTGCTATATTCCCAGGGCCTAGAACTGTGCTCAGCCCACATCAAATTCTCAATAGATACTTACTGAATAAATGATAGCTCTGTCCTTTTGTATGTGAGTTCTCCTCTGCCCTTCCCTTCCTCACTTTTGACTTCCTAACTCCTACTTTTCCTTCACGAGGTAGCAACAAGCATCATCTCCTTTTAGAGACCTGTCCTCACCTCCTCAAATGGGGGCCTTGCCATGTGGGTCCATATAGTCCTGCAGAGTAGCCACCAAACCGTATCCCAATTATCCATTTACCTGGTGTCCCACCCGAAGGGTGGCTGGTTATACAAGCAGAAGAGCCGTGAAACAAAGGGAGGGGGGCTTCCTTTGCCCAGCTGCTCGAAGACCAAGCTCCCTGCCTCACCCTCCAGTCCCAAAGCCTCATACTGTCTTCCCCTCCAGACTGAGTCGCTTGAGGGCAGGGCCAGCAGGTAATTCATCTTTATATTCCCAGAATATAATACGGTTCCTGGCACAGTGCAAGCGCACAAAACTGTTGCTCAAATGGTAACAGCCAACATTTACTGAGTGCTCACTCCCAGCCACAAATCGGTCTATTAGGGTTTCTCAACCCTGGCACTCTGGACATTTGGGGCAGGATAATTCTCCGTTGTGTGTAGGGGCTGGCTATCCTGTGCACTGTAGGACCAGCATCCCTGGCTTCTACCCATATGCCAATAGCATGCACCCCAGTTGTGACAACCAGAATGTCTGCAGACATTACCAAACTTCCCCTGGGAGGCAAACCTGCCCCAATTTGAGAACCTCTGGTCTAAGTGTTTACTGTGAATTAATTAATTCAATCCTCACAGTGACTCCATGAGGAGGTACTAGTATTAAGCTATATTACAGAGGAGCAAAGTAAGGCTCAAAGAGGTTAAGCAACGCACTGAGAGTGACACAACTAGTAATTAGCAGAATCAGAATATGAACCAGGCAGACTGGCTCCCAAGCCTAGACAATTAACCACCTATGAGTTACGGTTGGAGAGGAAGCAGCTGGGAAATGGGGAAGAGAAGAAGGGACTAACATGTATAGTTTATTATATGCAGGCACTATTCTAAGCCCTAAGGAAAGGAAACTGAGGCATAGAAAATATCCAGCTATTTGGAGGCGTAGCAGACAGAATTCAAACCCAGGAAGTCGAACTCTAAAGCTCATGGTGGTGATGGGCAGAGGGGCGGGGGTGGATTCCCACTCTGCTCCAAGTCTGTGCAAAGTCACATTGCCCTTCACCAGCTCTCCCTGCCAGGCAAGACTTGGCACTCTCCCCATGTTCCCTCTAAAATAGTTTCACTGCTCCTCACACTCATTGGGCCCCACTCTTGGGGACACTAAGCCCTGAGGGTCTTGGAGAGTGCTTTCATGTTCCAAAGCGGTCTTAGACACAAAGCCAACTGTGTGGGGAGAGTGCCAGAGGCTTCCCCAGGGCTGAGGCTTCTAAAATGGGGGCAGCCTTTGTTTCCAACCAAATCAGGCTTAACAGAAGAGCATGAGGGGAGCATTGTAGGGAGATCTCAGGGGTGCTTTCAGAATATTATGAGAGTCTCCTCTTACCAAAAAAAAAAAAAAGAAAAGGTGGGGGGGAAGAGCACTATGAAGCACCTTGTCCAATTTTCTCCCTTTCGGTAGTTACCAAAGCAGAGATAGTATGTTTCAGAGGCGTCTTCTGCTATGATTGCCCTGGTGTTTAAAATAATGATCAGATCATTTTCCCACAGCCATTTCATCCAATGAGCCCAAATAGGATTATTGAGAAATTGCAAGGTCTTGCAGGAAATATCTCTTCTGACCTTGGGTATTGTTAGTCAGGCTGACTCAGAGAAAATAAGATCCCTTTCATTGTTAGAGATGACAGTTCGGCAGCCTTTCTCCAAGTAGGGTGACCCCAAGGTGGCAGGGAAGAACCACTCGGAATGGATGATAATTGATCACCTGTGCACCCAGACACAACTGCCTTCTATGCCCATGGGAAGGGGAAGCACAGTGTGTGCGTGCAGCTGTATGTGGGATCGTTTCTGTGATTCTCCACAGTGAAGCAATGTTAGCTTTTCTTAAGCAATGCTCTCAGCTTCACCAAGATGCAGGGGGAAAGATTAGAGTAGGCAGAACACAATCGACTGTCCTTTAAAATTTTTTTTCTTAAAAGCCCAGTTTGATAAGTAAATGAGAATAGTGAAGACCATATGAGAAAAAGAATGAGGGAAGATTTGCACGGTCAGATATTGAAGTGTATGCTAAAGCTATAATAATTATAATGATAAATATGCATATGCATGAATTGGCAAGATCAAGGAATCAAATAGATAGCTCCAAAACAAATACACAGTCTTCTTGTTTCCTCTCTCCCCCTCCTTCCTTCTGCATACCACACACACGCATGCACGCACGCACACACATGCACACGCATGCATACACACAATAAACCTGGCATTGCAAATCAGTAGGAAGAGGAAGATTTATCAGTGTACACAAAAGAAAACTAAAAGCACTCCAGGTATATCCAACAGAAAGGAACTTACTACAGGAAATTGATTACAAATATATGGAAAATCCAGAAGAACAAAGAGTGGTACATCTTGTGTTGCCCAGAGATGAACACTACTACCTCTTCTAGGGCTAGAGAATTAAAACATAAAAGATAGTGTTATCAAGAGCCTAGGAGTCTGCATTTCTGCTGTTACTGTTGCCACAAGCAGAAAAATAGCTTTTACATTTTTCTTATTTGTTAATCCATGTGACTGCCTCCCAATGGCAGGAACTAACACCAGCTGGCAAAGAACTCTGGGAAACGTAGTTTTCCCACTCCTGGCTGTGGCAGTGTGGAACAGAGCATATACAGGACAGGGGTGGGCTGAGAGTCAACAGACAATACCTGGCACAGAGGAGCTATTTGATAATGTTTTAAAAAGCAATTGATTAGGGACGCCTGGGTGGCTCCGTCAGTTAAGTGTCTGCCTTCAGCTCAGGTCCTGATCTCAGGGTCCTGGGATTGAGTCCCACATCAGGCTCCTTGCTCAGTGGGGAGCCTGCTTCTCCCTCTGCCTGCCGCTCCCCCTGCTTGTGCTCTCTCTTTCTCTCTCTCTCCCCAACCAATAAATAAACAAAATCTTAAAAAAAAAAAAAAAAAAGGCAACTGGTTAGCAACTTAACAAAAACAAACATGTTCATTTCTTGCTGTAAAGCAAAATAAATTCCAAATGGTATAAATGGTTAAATGCATACCTAAATACTCAAAAGAGAGAAAAAGAAAAGTACAACAAAGCAGAAGAACATAGTGAAAAAAAATCCCATTTAAGGGTGACAGAGAACTTTCTAGATATTGAAACAATGAAAGAGTCACAAAAGAAAAAATTCATATACTGGAATAAAAATAATTTCTAATTGTCAAAGAGACGCTACATAAGATTAGGAACCAAATAATCTGGATAGTGTACTTACAACGTATGTTAAAATGGACTTAAAACATAACATATCACAAAGTAAAGGTGAAGCTGTACATACCAGAGACTCAGGTTCCTTTAGAGAAATATGGAGCCAACATGTGTACAATGTAATACTATTCAGTAGCAGAAGGAATGAATTTTAGTATACACATTAACATGGATGAATATCGGTTTGGGGTGAAATAAGCCATAGAAGGATATCTACATTATTATTCTATTTAAATAAAGTTCAAAACCATATAAAACAAACTTTGTTTTTAGAGATGCATGATGGATAGTAAAACTATAAGGAAAATCAAAGAAATAAGTACCACTAATGTCAGAATTATGGTTACTTCAGAAAGAAGGAGGGAAACATTTGTAGTCGAGGAATACCTAGGAGATTTCTAAGGTATGGAAATCTTCTATTTCATAAGCCGGATGGTGGAGAAATTAGCGTTTTACTGGATTATCATGATGATGATTTAAACCATACATACACATCATTTTGATTTATGTCACAATAAAAGTGAAAATTTAAAAAAGCAGATATAAAAAATTCAAAACATGGTTAAAAAAACCCAAAAAATCAAAAATGAAATGATATGAATATTCAAGAACATTTTAAAATCAAAGAATTGTAAATTTATTTTTATTTTTTAAGATTTATTTATTTATTTTAGAGAGCAAGAGCGTGAGTGGCGGCAGGGACAGAGGCAGAGGGAGAGAGAGAGAATCCTGAAGTAGACTCCCTGCTGAGCACAGAGCCCACTGCAGGGCTCCATCCCAGGACCCTGAAATCACAACCTGAGCAGAAATCAAGAGCTGGCCTGAGCCACCCAGTCCAGCTATTTTAAATTGTAAATTTAAGATAATGGGATAAGATGTTTTTAACAAAGTAACAAGGATTTCAAATCTCTTAATTCTCATTGTTAGCGTAGGTAAAGTGAAAACTCTCATTCTCTTGGTTAAACCGTTAACCATGAACTCGGTTAAACATTTCTAGAAAGCCATTTGGCAATGTATATCATGAGCCTTTTTAAAAAATTTTATTTCTGTCATGAGCCTTTAAAAATGCCTATGCCTTAGAGAAATGACTAGAAACGTGGATCAATTTTTGTATATGAAATCGTGGTCATCTTGGTATTTTTCTAATAATGGAAAATTTAGAAACAGTATGGGAGTAAGTAAATCATGATAGAACGAAACATCATGCAGCTTAATTTAATGATGATTACAGAGACACTGCCATTATCATAGGAAAATGCTCATGTTATATTATTTAGTCAGAGAGGCAAACTACAAAACTTTACATCCAATATGATTTCATCAATTTTTTTAAAAAGTAAGCATATTCGAAGGAAATACAACAAAATATCAACAGCGGTTGTATCTGTGTGCCAACACAATGGATCCTTCTTTTCTTCATTTTTTCTATGTTTTCCAATTTCCTAAAATAAGCAGTTTTTACTTTCATGATAGGGTGGGAAAGGTGGGGGGAATTTAATAAAAGGTAAAAGTCCAGTTTAACGCATGTTTTCTTCCTATTCAGTCAGATTACATTGCACTTCAGCTCTTAGCCTGGCCTTATTCCAAGAACATTCTCTTGTGGCAAGGAGATGGGAGGTAAGATCATTTCCAATTGCCATGCTTCATTTCTACCCTGACTTACATAGTGTTAGAGAAAGGGGAACTAACAGTTATTGACTGTTGTCTTGGGCACCATGTTATTCCTACATATTATCCTGTGAGACAGAAAATACCCCATTTTAATGTTGAAGAAACTGAGACCAGTAGGCTGAAGGCATTGGCTTGAGGGCACTTCAGCTAGTAAGTGGCAAGGGGGTATACCTGGTTCCTAGTTGTTTCACTGAACTCCCTTCCTTCCCATATGATGGGGCCACCCATTCAGGTCTCCTATCAGAGCCTTAGTGACTTGGCTCAGGAATCAGTCTGGCTGGGCTTAAAATACTGCCTCTACTCAGCTAACTACGAGACTTCATGTAAGTTTTATTTAACATCTCTGTGCCTCAGTTTTCTCATCAGTAAAATGAGGAAAATAATGGCGTCTTCCTCATGAGGTTGGTTGTGAGGAATACACAATATGATGCATAAAAAGTGCTTAGGACAGTTCCGGGAACTCAGTAAAAGTTAGCCAACATAGTTCTTTCTAGTGGGGTCTGAGCAAACAATGAGGGCTGATGTGAGGTCATTTATATTCTCATTCTTCCAATGGCTCCAATGGAATGCCATCAGACATGACCTGGTCCAAGACATGATTTCACAGACAGGGACACCCAGAACCAGAAAAGTGACATTGAGTAATCCAGAACCTACAGTGGTGAGTGAATGAGAATGCTACTATTAGCCCCACATGCTTTCCACCCTTGTATGCAGCTTCTCCCTGGCTCCCAATCTGTGGGACCACAGCAGGGTGACCACAGTACCACCTTGGAAAAACAGTCATGTCTTCAGGTGCACACTTTTCTTCATGTACATATCATCCATTTGATCACTCAGCAACCCTGAGGGGGTGGTTAAGCAAGGCAGTATTGTGAGTTTGGAAATGACCTCAGAGAATTTAGGTTGGTTCTCCTTGGTCCCATAACAGAGCTGAGACAGGATCCCCAGAGCTCTCTATATAACACCATGGTGCCTTGAAGAGCTTTGTGTCTCTGTTGCATGACATAACTATCCCCTGATGTGTGTCTCTCACAGGCAGGAAAGAAATCAGGCTGCTGGATGTTCTCACCCTGATTTCTCCCAACTCCATAATGCCAGCTATTATTCACCAGCAGCTCAGGGTTGGAGAAACAGTTTCATGCAGCTCTCCACTAGTGGGCCTGATCCACTAAGTCTCTCTTCTGGAGCTTTAGGTGGCCAGGTGTGGGGATTGTGACAGAGGTTAAGCCTGTGGGACAAAAGTGATGTTGTCCTTTTCCCCAATCACCCCCTGCTGCCTGCAACCTTGGGTTAAAATATCTGCCTTAGTTACGTATCACACTAACCTGTAATGCCTTAAGACACCTGAGAGCAGCCAGAACTGTCAAGAGCTGTTAGGTGGGGTGTAGATTGGTATAGACTCCAGAAAAAAGCCAGGCAGTATCTCCTAAGGCTAAACATTTATCTACCCTATGACCCAGCAATTCCACTCCTAGGTGTATGCCCAGGAGAAAGGAGTGCTCATGTCTAATAAAAGACACAGATAAAAATGTTTATGACAGCTTTATTAATAGCAGGTAAAACTGAAAACCAACCTAAACGTTCAACAGTAGGAACATGGATTAAAAAAACCCATGGCAAAGTTTACTTCATGGAATTTTATATGGCAATAAAAAAGAATGAAACACTGCTACATGCCACAGTATAGATAAATCTCGCAATGTAATGATGAGATAAATAAGACAGACACCAAAGAAAACATGTTGTAATGATTCTCCTTACAGGAAGTTCAAGAACAGGCAAAACTAATCTATGGTGATAGAAATTGTATAGTGTTTATTGTTGCGGGGGCTTCCACTGACTAAGAGGCATAAAAGTAACTTCTGGGATGATAGAAATATTCTGTATCTTGACCCTGAATGGTGGTGGGTACACAAGTAGGAATATATGTAAGAATTCACCGAATTTTGCACATATGAAATGTGTCCTTTGCTTTGTGTATATTATATCAAAATAAAATATTTAAAAACAAATCCTGTCAGCTGGGTCACTAAGGCTTCACTCACTAGAAACTCAGAATAATCGGAAAGCAAAAGGCCAGAAGACAAGGTTATCTTTTAAGTCAGCCTGTGGACCCTGCATACCTGGTAGATTCTTCTTTTTCAAAGACTTGAGCAGCCATTAGCTTTGCACTCACAGAGCTGCTGTCTGTCTCATCAGAATGCATGCCCCAAGGGAAGGGAACCATGATCTATTCATCTCCTTACCTCAGTACCTAGCAGAGTGCCTGGCTTAGAGTAGACACTCAGAAAGTATCAATGGGCAGTTGAAAGAGTGGGTGTATGAAAAAATGAACATAGCACACACAAATATGATCTATGCCCACAATCTAGAAAGCTGCTGCTGGACTATGAGCTGTAAGACAATGTTTAGGCAGCATCACGTAGACCAGGGATTCTCAGTCTGGGGAAATGTGGCTTCCCAGGAGACATTTGGCAATTTCTGGAGATATTTTTGTTTATTAAAAGCAGGGGCTGGGGGGAGGCTACTGCACCTGGGATGATGCTAAATATCCTACAATGCACAGGACAGCAGACAGCCTCCTCTCCAACACACACACACACACATTATCCAACACAAAATGTCAATAGCATTGAGGTTGAGAAACCCTGGTTCAGAGGAACAGGTAGTAAACACAGAAAAAAAGGCTTGATGTCAACTGGCTACTCGTGAGCTGTGTGACTTTAAGTTACGAAACTTCTCAGAGCTTTGTCCCTTGTACAAATAAGGCTGATGCCTACCTTAATGGTATTTGAGAGGATTAAACGACCTCAGCTATGTGAAGAGTCTGGTTCCAAACAGGAGTCTGGTGAGATTTGGTTCCCTTCCTTTCCCTAGAGTCACTGGTGGGCAATTTTTAATAAGAGATACAGTCATTAAGCATTGCTTCTTCTCTCTCTGCTTAAGGAACTATTGAAGAGTGAGGCAGCCTGTGAAGAATGCATTTTATTTGCCCAGTACATCAATAGCCCCTGTTCCTAATGAAATGCATTATTAAAAGATAAAGTCAACATATTCAGAACTCAGGCCCACGTCGCATCCCAATGTAATCTGCCACTCTCCCAGCATTGCAGGTGTCCTGTAAGCTTGCCTCTGAAACACCAATTCTGATTTCTCTGCTCTCCCTCGATTTTCTCTAAACAGGCACAAACACACTGGGTTCCTGGGAGATAGGGAGCAGAGCTTCATACAATGCCAGTACTCTGTGCAAACGGCAGAAACACCACAAAGAAAAAGCTCAGCTTTGTTCTTTCCAAGTGGGAAGTGGAATTTCCCGCAGGGCTCAATCTAAGGCTTCCTTCCTTCCTACTCCTCCCCCCACCTTTATGTATTTGTAAGAGTGACTGGCCCCTAAGCAATCCTATGCTGAAATCTTATGAACTGATTATTATTTAGTTTGCTGTCCTTGGTGCTGAAAAAGTTTCACTGTGCTGAGGGTGTCAGGGTCACTTTTGCATCTCTATTATTCATTCTGACCAGGAAATATAAGACAGAACACTAAAATACATTTCCACATTACTGTAGCAGATGCGTAATATGGAATATTTGAAAAACACATAGATAAAATAAAACAAAAAGGACTACTATTTACTGCAAGTATGCCACTTATCAGACATTGTTATTTATCTTATGAGGTATGTACCATATAGTCCCCATTTTTCAGATGAAGAGAACCGAGGCAATAACAATCCATTAGCCTGACCTTCCAGTGGCAACCACATTGACAATGGAAAAGAGCTGGGTTGCTTCACAGGCCAACCTGTCCACTTGGCTCTAGATCCTGTTTCCTTTCATCTTCGCAAAGATTCACCAGGTCTGGGGTCCTTGAATTATCATCCCCTTTGCTGCACCACCAGCTTCTCTCTTTCTACTGCACCATTCTCAGTCCGGCAGAAAAAGAAGCCAAAGCCCCTGACCATCACATTTCTCCAGACATTTCCTCATGCCTTTGTTCCTTTTCAAAACAAACAAACAAATGACACTCCAGAAAAGAGTGGTTTTGTCACCATTCCCACTTCTTCACCTCCCATCTTACATCTTTTCCAGAACACTCATCCACATCATGGCCCTATCCTAAATCAGGAATGGCCATCATATTGACAAATCCTATGGTCGCTTCTCTAAACTCTTGTTTTATTGCCCAGCAACATGTGACATAGATAATTACTATCATTTTGGAATACTTACTGTTTCCTCTTGACTGCTGTGTCACTAGTCACTACAAAAATCCCAGTTTTCCTCCTAACTCCAGAGCCCAGATTTTCAGTCTCCTTTCCTGGATCTTCATCTTCCTCTTGACATGAAATAGTGTCACAGGGCTCAGCCCTGGCAAGTGCGCTCTCCAAGTATACTCCTTAGCCCAGAAGTAATCTCATCTAACTCTATGGCTTTAAAAACCACCTATATATTGATGCCTCCTAAGTTTATATCTCCAGATCCAATGTCTACCTTGACCTCTAGACTTAGGAGGTCAAGTTCAATTGCCTCCCCAGTTTCTACCTGGATGTCTGTATCATCTCAAACCTAAGTTCAAAAATCAGAACTTCTGATTTTCCTTCCAAAGCTACCTTCTACTCCAGTCCTCCTCAATTTAGGAATTACCACAAACATCCATTTCTCAAAACAAAATCTTAGGGATCATCTTTGATTTTCCCTCACAGCTCACAACCAAACCCCCAGGCAAATTCCATAGACAGAGTCTACCAAACATATCCCAATTCTATCAACTTCTCCCCAGCTATAATGCCACTGTTTTAGCATCTCCATTATCCCTCCCCTGGATGGCTGAAATCCCCATATTCTATTTTAATGTTGTTTGAATAGGTGGGACACATGTTCAAACTCAAACTATAACAAAATATGTATACCTTTATTCTTCATTGGCCCATTCCCACCCCTATTTAGCTTTTCACATGTTAGCACATGATACATCCTGTTCTCCTCTCACTCTACCATATCTTTAGAGATATTTCCATATGAATACTTGCAGAAAGCTTCCTTACTCTTTATGTAGTTGCTTAGTATCCCATTATATGGCTGTAACAGAATGTATTCCAGTAACCTATCCTTTGACAGCTGGGTTTGCTATCACAAACGATACTGCAGTAACCTTTTATGTAGTATTTTTGTGTATGCAATTATATCCATATGATAAATTACCAGAAGATAAATTACCTTTGCTGAATCAAAGGGAACATGCAAAAGCCACTTACCTGCTTCCTCTGTTTTCTCTCTTGACCCCTACATTATATTTTCAAAAGCATCTGGGTGTTTTTAAAATGTTGATTATATTAGATCACTCCTTAGCTCAGAGGCCTCCAAGGCTTCCCATTACATATACATGAGATTTAAATGCCTTACTCATCCCAGTGTGTTAACTTACAGCACCTTTCCCAAAATACTATGTACTTTTGACATAGGTGAGATGGTGTCACACACATGACTTTACATCTTGGTTTTGTCCTCTAACATTACATTTAAAGATTTCTCCAGAAAATTATAAATTCTTTGCAAAGCGCCTTTTTTATGAATTTGGGATAATTTATCAAAGGGAAAGATTATAATGATTTCAATCACTCATTTTGTTAGATGTTTGGGTTGTTGCCATAGTTTTTATTTGGACTAATACAGTGATAAACATATTTAAGCATAGATGTTTGCCTATAAATTTGAATATTCACTAAAACTGGATTTATCAGGTTTAAAAGGGTAAGATGAGGTTAAGCCTTCAGATACTTTTTTGAAATAGCTTTTTGGAAAGATTGCAATAATTTACACACCTCCCAGCAATAAATCACCCCATCTTCAGCAGCTTTAATAGTTTTTCAGTATTTGCTAATTTGATAAATTAAATTGTTGTCTTTTATAACTAATGAAGTTAAATATTTTTATAGGGGATCTTTTAGTGATTAACAACAGCATTGTATCAACACCCATTTCTACAGGCTTAGGAAAGGTTTGGCTTTATCAAAGCATCACATAAGCTGACCGTGAATTTTCTGCAATAGAAAAAAATGTTAAACAACCTTATGGGATTACCACATAAGTACTGCTTGCTTCTCACCTGCTTTGAAGAAAGATGGACTTCTTTTATGGTGCAATTTCCAGGAAATGCATTATACCCCCCTCGTTTTCTTCATAGGATGTAATTTCCAGCACCACTGCTACACTTCCAAGAGTGAGGCATTTTTGAACCACTGGTGGATATTTTTAAGGGCCCATCACAAAGCTTCTGGTAGGGGCTTTTGTTTTGCATTTTATTGGACCATGCTTCTGTGCAGAATTTTGATCATCTCATTTTACCCCTTCCCCCAGAATGGAATCCATGAGTGTGTATCAGCAAAATGACATAACATAGCACGTCTCCTCTATAGTTAAGCTAACCTTAAAGCTAATCTTAAAATTTTCAATAACTGTCTCCCAAAACAAGGCCTTTTATCCAATGATATCAAATTAGCATGTTATAAGGGGTGCTGCACATAGCTTACACTGATTCACAGATGACTTTAAAAATTCAGCGAGGGTGCCTGGGTGGCTCAGTTGGTTAAGCGACTGCCTTCGGCTCAGGTCATGATCCCGGAGTCCCTGGATGGAGTCCCACATCGGGCTCCCTGCTCGGCAGGGAGTCTGCTTCTCTCTCTGACCCTCCCCCCTCTCATGTGCTCTCTCTCATTCTCTCTCACACAAATAAAAATTCAGCGAGCCAAGAAACCCACATTATTGATTCATGCTAACAAAACGATGAAGCACAGCTAATCTTTACAGCACACGATGGGCAGAATGACATTTACAAATGCAGACAGATGGAAACCAATTGGACATAATTCTTTAAGGATTAAACTGATGGCTGCAATTAGATGAGAAAAGGTGAGCAGTCTCACTGCTGGGACTTGAAACAGTCTCCGGGGTCTGGGCCTAATTTGGCCTCTCCCTTGGTTAACCATGATATCCCACTGACCAGCTAGTTGAGTGGAGTTTCCCACGGCTAGTCAAGTTTAATTAAATTGGTTTGTAAAGTACGCTGTGTTATTGCTTCAACTTGCTTCTTGGGCTTTTAATCACAAATGCTCTGAAGAAGGCCATGCTTAGGATCGTCAGAGTTGGATGCTATCACTGTAGGATACCAGATGAACCCACCAAAGTGCTTGTTGGGACAGAATATGAAAATATCCCTTCCCATCTGATTCTTTGTTGGAATTAAATACTCTGAGTCTGAATGAAGGGGAACTCCTTGGAATCTGATTTTTTTTGTTGTTTCCTTTTTTTTTTTTTTTTGGATTTTATTTATTTCTTTTAGAGAGAAGGAGAGAGAAAGAGAGAGAGAAAGCAGGTGGAGGAGAAGAGGGAGAGGGACAAGCAGACTCCGTGCTGAGCACAGAGCCCAACGGGGGGGTCAATCCCACAACCCCTGAGATCAGGACCCGAGCTGAAACCAATAGTCTGCCACTTAACCAAGTGAGCCACCCAGGCACCCCTCCTTTCTTTTTTTTTTTAAAAGAAGTACTTTTTTTTTTTTTAAGATTATTTATTTATTTATTTGACAGAGAGAGAGACACAGCGAGAGAGGGAAGACAAGCAGGGGGAGTGGAGAGGGAGAAGCAGGCTTCCCGCTGAGCAGGGAGTCCGATGCGGGGCTCGATCCCAGGACCCTGGGATCATGACCTGAGCCGAAGGCAGGAGCTTAACAACTGAGCCACCCAGGCGCCCCACCCCTCCTTTCTTTTTAAAGAAATATTCAGGCCAGACTCACAACTCCCCATCTTAGAGAACAACTCTGCCATTTCTGAGCAGTTCTAAGGTTAGCCTGATAAACATCACCCAAAGAACAGAAAATCTTGATGACCTTCAAGATAACTCTGATCATCTTAAAATTCATAATGACTCTGGTTATCAGCAAAGCGGAACAGTGATGGAGTTAGAAGTGCTTTGCAGGCGTGGAGTGTAACAAAGCACCTGTGTTTGAAAATCAAATCCCATTCCTGTCACTTACACAGCAAGGGTTTAGTACATATTGTTCCTATGTCCTATAGTTCCCCCAGCCCACCTAGATCTGGCAGGGTTTCTTAGACTCTGCTGGGATGGCTCAGGGAAGCTCTTCTAAAAAATATAAAACACACCATCCTAAAACACCGTGGTCCACATTTGATTGTTTCTTGGTCTTCTCTTCCCTATCTTTCCAGAGCATTCCATACCTTCCCCACTCTTTGCTATGCACTTATATCTGGGGAACCAGCAAGAATATACCCAAAGAAAAACTCCAAGAGAGGACAATTGAAGAGACACTCATTAGCATATCTATAAGAGTTAGTACTCTTTCTGTGGAAAGTGAGCAAAAACCAAGCAGACAAAACCCGTGAATTATCCTGAGAAACAGAAGTATGTGTTTATCCTATCGAACACAGGCATTGCCAAAAGAGCATAAAATCTCCTTGATAGACTCAAACTCAGACCTACTAGTTTCAAAATTCATCATTTCTCTCACTCAGAGGAGATGGCATGTTTACGAGTTGTGGCGGTGTCTTACAGCAGAAATTGCCTCACTTTTGAAATCTGACCTTCATCGAGTCAAATCCTGTCTCCTGGACATCTGCGACAAGTAACTGAGTCTCACCTAGTCTCGGTTTCCTTATCTGTGAAATGGAGAGAACAATGACCACGGTGTGACAGAACTCAAGGTTCAGTTTCTGTCCATCTTTCAACCCTACCTTTCTCTGTGCAAGCTTCATTCTTAGGATGCAAGGGGGGCTTCCAGCTTCTCCAGGTTCAAATCCAGCTGAAATGAGGAAGGCTCCTGCAAAGTCCTGGCTGACTGAAGTCTGAGAGTCCTGTTCAACCCAAATTCATGGAGTGAACACCTCCAAAGCTGCATGGGTAGAAAGACAGAAGTGAGGAATTCCCAACCAAAATAGGGGGCTGTGGCTTGAAATGGAAAAATGGATGCGCCAGACGCAAAGCACAAATGTTTGCCAAGTTTGCCCAAAGGGAAATCAATGGTAACCTTCTCTATGCCAATGTTTTTTAACTTGGTTGCAGATTAGAATCACCTGGGGAGATTGTAAATAAAACAAAACAAACAAAACACTCTCTGGGCTCTAACCCCAGAAAGGTTAAATCAAAACAACCTGAATGAGAACTAGATGTTGGTGTTTTTTAAGCACCCCAGCCAATTCTAATATTTTGCCAGGGGTTAAGAACTCTGTCTATGTAGATATGTATAGATATAGACCTTCATACAAACCACACATCCATATGGGATGTTTGGGCACGGGACTTTCTTTTAAAAGCTATTCTATAGAATCAAAATCAGAATTCCCATCTAAGAAGTTCAAAAGACTACAAAGTTAAAAGAGACTAGGATCTTGTGAATGTCATTATTTCCCCAGTAATTAAAGATCTTCAGAGTTTTGAATGATCTGAATGAGTTGCAGCCTCTGATCAAAATATGAATCAGCTAAAGTGCACTCTGATGTTGTCCAGTTTTTTTTTTCTTGTACATCTCTAATGACTGTGAACTCATGACTTTATGGAGGAACAAAGTCCAATTTTGGAATTTCTTCCATAGCTCTGACTTCCTGAGACCTACATATTCAGTTTAGAATTCTGATCTAGAAGTTCTACAAAATCACTCTAATCTCTCTGTCTCTATCTCCCCGCCTCTGTCTCTCTCTCTGTCTCTCTCTCTCTCCATGGCAATCAGCACTTCAACTTTTTCCCCAGTCTAATCTCCTCATCTATTCCTCATGTAGGAATATGCTGCAACTTTTACTGGGACCACACTTGTCTGGATGCACTCCAGGTAATCTGTATGCCTCAAATTGTACTCCTGGTTATCGGACACAATGCACACAGCTAGTGAGAGAGCTGGAGGTTGATCCAGGTTCATTTTTAACTACTACATTATTATGCCACCTATAGTAAAAAAAAGAAAAAATGGATGGGGAGCAGTTAATAAAACTGAGGAAATTGGAAAACAAATCAGAGAAATAAACCCAAGCAAACGGGTTGGCAATAAATGTAATTTTTTTAAGCTCCCTAATGAAAAGTCAGAGATTCTGAGATTGGGTCAAAATTTGAATCGAGCCTTATTCTGTTTACATTGGCCAGACCTAAAATAAAATCACTTATTTGGGTTAGATGCAAAAGAATAAGCAAAGAGGTGCCAGTCTATTGCAAACAAAAGTTAAGCCAGGGGCTGCAAAATGAATGTCAGGCACTGTAGGATTCAAGTAAAATATCTTAAAATAGAACAGATTATTTACACTGATAAATATGCAATGCACAAGGCAGACCAATAGTCATAAATGTTTACTTACTGAAATCGTTAAATACCTAAAGCTAAATTACTAGCAATATAGGGGGCAGATGATATAAACACTTTGGTGCTGGGAGATTTTAACACTCAAGAGTTTTTGACAGATTAAGTAGACCAATAAATAAGGATGTAAGGGATCTTGATAATACAATATTGATTGAACAGACTTTTAAATATTACATCAAGAAGATAATGAAACTTCTTTCAAGAGATCAATTAATACAATTTCCCAAATTTATATAATATTAGGTCATACACACTAGTTCAGGTCACATTCTCTGAGCATATATAGAGAACATAGAAGCGTATATAAAATATAGAGAGAAATTATAGTTTTCTGGGCATATATAATGGAAAATACTCTTTAAAACCCAATGAACAAAGAAAAACTAGAAAAGTCCAAGCCTTTACAAATTAAAAGTCTCCTTCCTAAATAACATGTTGGTAAAGAGAAAATTAAAACACTGGTTATAGATTATTTAGAAATAACTTATCTGAGAAAACAGAATACAAAAATGTGATGGTCCAAGATTTTGGCCTGAAATTTTATTATCAAGCAAGAAAGGATGAAGAGAAATGAACTAAAGAAAGCACATTAATTTTTTTCAAAGGTGGCAAGTGAAAAATAAGAAAAGTATAAGAAAGAAATGAAGGGGAGATTTTTAAAAACTCAATAATTTAAGAAAACAAATAACCTGTATAGTGAATACATAAACCTGAATGCTATTTTATTTGTAAACAGAAATATTAAAAAAAATTAGAAAACAGAATAATAGCAAATACTATTAGTTTTGTGCCTGGTGGTGGTTAACTCTTATTAACCATGTTACGAGGAGGATACTGTTATTATCTTCATTTTACAAATGAAGAAATTGAGAAGAATTGATGAACCTAAGATCATGTAGAAGAGGTGAGATCAAAATCCTGGTACCCTGCTCTGGGACTCACTTCTGACCCATGCTTTAGTTAGCCTCTCAACACAAGGGAGAATTAATAGAATAAAAAACTATAAATTCATAAATTAGAAGATAATGCAATGTATAATAAATACAAAATCATATACCAAATAAATTTGAAATTTTTAATGATACTGATGGGTGTTCTAGGAAAATATAAATGATAAAAAATTGACTCAGTGGGAATCCGAGTAGAACTTTGGTAGAAATTGGAGTAAGTCATATAAAAATCACCTCTGCAGAAGATACGTGGCCCAAATTATTCTAAATGTTAACTATTTCAACATTTTAATAGTAAGTAGGTCTCGTGTTATGTTAGGAAGAAATAAAAAGAGAAAATGTGCCCTAATTTCTTTAGTGGGGTTGGCATGCATCTGCTGCTAAGAGCTAGTTAACTACAGCCAAAGAAGGAGGAAGCTCTAGTCCAATCTTACTTATTGATATAGATATAAACACATTAAATAAAATACCAGCAAGCACGACTCAGCTGTACTTCAGAAGGGTAATTTACCATGACCAAGTGGATTTTACTCCAGGAAACCAAGGATGATTTACCATTAGGAGTCACTTAATATTCAAAACTCTATTAACATAACTTATCATACCAGTGGGTCAAAGAGGAAAGACCATAATCAAATACCTAAAGGTTTTGACAAAATTCTGTATTCATCTCTGACTTAAATCTTGGAATTGAGAAATACTTCGTTAACCTTGTAAAGAACGGCTCTCACGTATCAACAGCCAACACTGTATCCACCTACAAACACCAGAAACACTCCCACTGAAGTCCTGGACAAAACAAAGGTCCCAGGGCACCTGGGTGGCTCAGTTGGTTAAGCATCTGCCTTTGGCTCAGGTCATGATCCCAGGGTCCAGGGAATGAGCAACCCCCCCAAAATTGGGCTCCCTGCTCAGGGCGTAGCCTGGTTCTCCCTCTCCCTTGCCCCTCCCCCTGCTTGTGCTCTCTCTCTCTCTCAAATAAATAAAATCTTTTTAATACATAAATAATAAATTTTAAAAAACAAAGGTCCCTGCTTTTCAATGGTTTAGATATTTAAAAAGATAAGCAAAAAAACCCAAAATATTAGGTTACAGATTAAAATGACAATGAGCTGTCACATCTCACCTGTTGGATGGCTATTACCAAAAAGACAAAGGACCACAAGTGTTGGTCAGGCTGTGGAGAAACCGTAAGCCTGGTGCACCGTTGCTGGGAACATAAATTGGTGCAACCACTATGGAAAATGGTATGGAAGTTTCTCAAAAAATTACAAACAGAACTACCTTATGATCCAGCAATCTCACTTCTGGGTGTTTATCCAAAAGAACTGAAATCAGGATCTCAAAGAGATGCATGCATTCTTGTGTCATTACAGCAGGATTCACAAAAGCCAAGATATGGAAATAACCTAAATGTCCATCAACTGGTGGATGGATCAAGAAAATATATATATATATATATATATATATATGCAACGGAATATTATTCAGCCTTAAAAAAAAAGGAAAAAAGGAAATCCTGCCACATGCAACAACATGCATGAATGTTGAGGACATTATGGTAAGTGAAATAAACCAGTCACAGAAGGACCAAACACTGTGTGGTTTCAGATGAGGCATCTAAAGAGTCCCACTCATACAGAGGAAGAGTAGAATGGGGATTGCCAAGGGCTGTGGGGAGGAGGGAAGAGTGAGCTGCTGTTCAACTCATACCAAGTTTCAGTTTTGCAAGATGAATATGTTCTGGAGATCTGCTGGACCACAGTGCACCTACAGATAACAGCATTGTATTGTACACTTAGAAATTTGTTAAGAAGGTAGCTCTCATGTTAAGCATTCTTTCCACAATAAAAATGTAATTTCCTATTAAAAATAGAAATTCCTGGATGCTTTGACTTTTAGTAAAATGGTTCAGAATCAAATATAAATTTTTAAAATGTTAAAACATTTTTAAAAGATTGGCTTAATGCCAGTTGGACACACACACACACACACCCTGGCATTAGATTTGGGTCTGGATCCCAGCTGCATCATTCACTAGCAATTCAACACCATTTTGGTAAATTACTTAGCTGGTACGAGTGTCGGATTCCTGTGTCCGAGGAACAATGAACCTGCCCCATAAAGGACAGTGAGGATTACACAAGCAGACGTGGGCAGAGCCCTTGGCGTGGGGGCCTGATACATGGCAAAGGCTGAAAACACCACTGCCCGTAGGATTAGTCACAAGTGATATGAGCATAGCTCTAGAAAACAGAGTAAAGTCAACTGGAAAATAATCGGAAGTATGAAAAAGTTCAACAGGATGGACAGAGGCAATGTAAAGACCTACAAATAGCAGTGAAAATCAGTTAGAAAACAGAACTCCCCAAGTTTCCTGCTCTCTGTTGCCGGCACTTGGCACAGAGTCCCTTCTCATGCCATCTCTGTCCCATCCCTGTCTGGTGACAACTTGTAATTATCATTTAGATTTCAACCAGTCCTCAGCCTCTTGTGGAAGCTTTTCCTGACCTCCAGGTCAAACACCCTACCATCTACTCCTTCACTAAGAGCATCTCCTTTGCAGCTTATTGAAGCAGAAATTCCATATTTATTTGTGGCATTATTGGATGAATGACCATTTTCCCCTCAAGACTTAGGTTCTTAGACTATGTAGCTTCTAAAAATTATGTTCACATAAAAAGATTTAATGTCTGTCTACACGCTATTTATATCATTTTAAAATGTATCCTGTAAGTCAGTATCTAACCATCCAACCCTAATTTTCAAAAGCATACATTGATATCCACATATATAAAAGAATACAAAGATATGCAAAGCACAGCATCATATTAACAGCGACACGAGATGCCTTACTTTTAACATTTCTTTCTTTTTAATATTCTGCAATACTTTCACATGTTTAGTATAACATAATACTTCTCTCCTTTAAATGATACACAGGGACTTATCAAATACCAAAATTTCCCCAAAACTTAAAATAGATACACTTTTTATTTTTTAACCATCTGGTGACAGGTGTTCAGGTGGCCAGTCACTGCTGCGGACCACATATAAACACAAAGATTACCTAAAAACGTCTCTCTTTCAGAAGATTATCTTCTGGGCCAATAAGGTATCATTCATACAGGAGAGAACGAAGAATTGAATATATAAAGAAAGCATTAGCAATGATGATAAAAGCTGGAGAAGTATTTTAGTTTGTCAAATACAAGAACAAGCCCGTCTTTCAGCCCCCAGAGAATCACACACGTAACACCCCTTCAGCGAAACACGTGCGCACGCACATGCGCACGCACGCGCCCCAAGCCCAATACGTCATCAGGTATACACTGAGCATCTACCATGTGGCTCAGCCCTGTGCTAGCTGCTCCAAGGACTTACTCCCTGTTTTCAATGAAGTCGTTGGTGACTGAGACCCACACGTGGAAGAAAGAGAACCAACAGCATAAAATGGGAAGCAAATACCGACAAATAAGTGGTAGACAGTAGCTTTGCACATTTGCAGAGCGAGACCTTCCCACCGGGCATGGGCTGCCAGCAGGACTCCCAGTGGTGGTGTGAATCAACAACATTGCTGTTTCCATTGCACTCGCACAAATAGACGAATGGATGGAGGAACTCCCGTGCTAAGAAAATGCAAACACCTTCATCAGGTTCCACTCTCTCGCCACCTACCCACCTGGCACGCTGCCCCCTAGTCTGACTGTAGAGCCTGTGCCCATGCCAAGCACTCCTTGAAACATACTTCTCCTTCCATCTTTGGAGTTTGGTTCTGCTTCCTTCCCCAGCAGGAAGTCTTTCCTGGCTTCCCATGCCGGAGGCAAGGGCCCGCCTCTGTTCTCCCGGTCTCCTGTGGTCTTTCACTTACTGCTCTTGTCATCCTATACTGAACTTTCTCCTCACCTTCTCTGATTCGCCTGCTAGGGACAACTCTTACAGTCATGTTTTATGGATCTTAATATGCCTGAGTCCTAGCTCCTCTATGGCCCTGCACATACTCTGGGCGCAGGATATGACACTTTCACTGAAGGAAGGAGGGAATGAGGTGGTTCCATGCCCAGCACAGAGCCCAATACAGGGCTTGATCTCACGACTCTGAGATAATGACCTGAGCCGAAATCAAGAGTTGGACACTTAAACGACTGAGCCACCCAGGTGCCCCAGTGTGGACATATTTTATACACCTTCCCCATTAATTGATGCACTCTGTGATGACAGAGCCTGTGTCTCCTCTATCCTTGGCTCCCTCCTAGCTACCACCACACTGTAGATAACAAATAAATAGAGAGTGGGCGAATGGATAAATGCAGGATTAGTGGCCTGGAGTTGTTAGTCTGGTATTCATTCCCCCATGGCTGGACTTGGCAAATTTAAGCAGAGCAGAAGGGGAAGTGGTGAAGACAAGTTCTTGGATCTTATTCAGAGCTCAGATATTCCCATCACTGCATCTTTTATGGGTCGTGTTTTCACTCAGCCTATCAGGAAATGTATGTGATTTCCTGTCGGTATCTGAATGAACTTAAGGTGTCAGAAGAAACATGAGACTGTCATCTGAGGGAACGTCACTAATGAAATTCTTTCTGGAAACCCATCCTTCCAGGAGAGGGATGCAATGGCATCCATACTCTGTCTCATCGAAACACACCTCTGAAGAGAGAAGAGTAGATGGTCTCAGGTGAGGGGATGGTTGTTCTTGCTCTCTTACTTGGGGCCTCCCAGACACATTGTTTCTCTCCTGTCTGGGCTGGATCTTGGCAGTTCCTGCAGCAATAAGGGGAGTTATTTTGGGGAGGCAGTTGATACGTGGCTAGTCCTCCTACAGATCAGCAATAGCTGCTTGAAATGTTAAATGTCTCCCAGATGGAGACACTTAACATTTGTAGGAGGAATAATTTGGAGGAGAAAAAATGCATTTGTCTTTTTGGCATCCTGTGGATTCTGTTAGAGAAGAAAGAGAACACTGTGATTCCTGCCATCCACATGTCAGTATTTTCTTAGAATTTTGCAAGTCCCAATGACTGTGCTACTTCTTCTAGGGGTATCAAGTTTTGGATGTGCCGGAGCTCAAGGGAAAAGTGTATGGAACTGGAGTCTCATAGGTCAGACAGTTGCCAAATTTCCCAGAAACCATCCGAGTTTAGCCTCTTGTCCATCAGTGGCATATACTTCCATCATGTGGACCAGATGGTTTTTTTCTTTGGGTGTGATCTCTTAAGTACAGGGAAGGTTGCAAAGTATAGGGCAGACTGGTCTTGAACACCAGGAGTTAGGATGCATGAGTTCTGGCCTTGCTTCTGCCACTAACTTTCTTTGTGGTCATGGGCAAACCACCTTATCTCACAAAGCCTTGCTTTTCCCACCTGTGAGATAAAGGGGTTCGGTTAAATAACCTTTAAAATCCCCCTCTAATTGAAGAACACTGCTATTACTCTGCTACGGCAGAGTGACAGTGAGTGACATCATTGTAGGGAAACATGAACTTGTCCTTCAACTAGGAAGGGAAGGCTTCACTGAACTGCCCATCACGCCCACTACTCATGGAAGAGACTGAGTGCTTCACTCACAAAAAGGCTGAATCAGTGACCCTTTCCTACTTTATTACTTTTCCGAACACCATAGGATCTCCATGGCTCACCAGTAAGGCTCACCAGTAAGTCACGCCTTGGAGTAAGCACCTGCCTTTGGCACCAGACCGAATTAAAGCAGATAGAAAGCTGAGCAATAGCACTTAAAACCTGTAACTGAGTTGCAGATGTGCTCCCATGACATTGAGGTATGTAAAGAAAAGTGTCCCTTATTTATCTTCTATGACTAGTCTCACATTCTTTAGGAATTCCCACCTTCCTTTGGTAGATGGGTAGGCAAATGGAAGTAGGAGGATAAGTTTAGTCCAAAATACAGTAAGCTTGGTTCTGTTCAATAATGTAAACAATTATTATAGGAAAATCATACTTTTTTTTAAAAAGGATAATGTGGTCTTCCCTATTTCCTTCCTCTTGTCCCGATCATTCCTGAGAGATTGTGGGCACTGGGGAGAGGGGAAGAAAATGACCTTGGGTGCTTCTGTATTTCTCACTCCCCTGCTCTCTGCAGCAATGCACTGTGCCCAGCTGGTCACTGATCACTGATTGGGATCTGATGGAGAAGTGTGGAGCTGCTGAATTCAGGGACTGTCTTCTCATTTTTTCAGGACCCAGATTCTGACTCGACCCTATATTGGGCTGGATATACTTGATTTCAATGTGGTCCCAGCTCCAGGAATCCTGTATAGTAGCTCTTAGTAGCACGGTCATTTCCTCACCCTAGGAAGCTTTCTAGATAATAGACTCTTATCTACCCTTTTCCTCTTTCATCTTGATGTACAGGAAAATTTCCTGGTCCATTATACGACATGGGACTCTAATATTAGTCACCTGGGAATGCTAATTCAGTATCTATATGTCTGTCTCTCTCCTTCTTCCTTCCAATCTTGTTACGTTCTTATCTATCACCTTGATATGGAAGTTTCCCTATTAATATAGGGGCAGCTTGGGATGAGTCAAGTCCCCAAATCCCAACCTACTTCCAGGCTTGATCCTCAAAGAGATGGGTAGGATCCATGTGTCTCCCAACATCCTCTCTTACTTAGCTGAACCCATTCTGAGCCATAGAAAAAGAGGAGGGGGGATTTCTACCCTCCCTATCTTACGAGAATTTCATTTATATTTTATCCTACTCTTTTCTGAGGTAAAAAAGGGTTTTTTTCTCTTGTTTTCCCTAGGGCTCTAATGGTGCAATGGCATTCTGGGAACCCGATTCTTGTGGTAGAAGATGAAAACCAGTAAGTAATATTTTAAAATATTATTCCCATTACCAAATTAGTTCTCCAATTGCTGAAAGAGATTTGCTTGACTTCGGGGTGACTCACTTCCCCTCTGTGAGCCTTCGAACTATAAGATGAGTTGGTCAGAACTTACATCCACTAAAACCCCTTCCAGTTCTTATGTCCTGGTCTCACTCCAGCCATGAGGTGCTGTAGAAGGCTCACAACAATCTGGAGAGCCAGCCACTCCACTCCTAAACCATGTTAGGCTACTATTTAATTTCTTTGGCATCTTTTACATAGCTAAACTCCACTGTGAGTTGTATGCTTTAACAACTTAGTGTTATAGTTATTTTAGGAAAAATAAAGAGGAGGAGGAGGAGAGGAACAAGATGGTAGCCAACAAGAACAATTAAGTTCCCTTCTCACTGGACGGAGCCTGAGGCTGGTGAAAATGAATAGGATCACAGACATATAAACACAGAGGTCCTGGTACATTCGGTTGTAATGAGGGATTAAGTCAGGTGGGGCAGAGAAATTTCATGATTAATTTTAAGATTTGGAAAACTGAAAGACCAGATATGGTGATACACACAAGATCCATTCAGAAAAAGGGTTCAGGGCGCCTGGGTGGCTCAGATAGTTAAGCGTCTGCCTTCAGCTCAGGTCATGATCTCAGGGTCCTGGGATCGAGTCCCACATCGGGTTCCCTGCTCAGTGCAGAGCCTGCTTCTCCCTCTCCCCCTGCCACTCCCTCTGCTTGTGCTCTTCTGTCTATCTCTCTGTCAAATAAATAAATAAAATCTTTAAAAAAAAAAAAAGAAAGAAAAAGAAAAAGAGTTCAGTGGCAGTGGCTCAGGGAGTGATGATTGTTCTCCAGGTTGAGATTGTGTCAGTTATTCTAATGTGTGTCTATAATCTCCATGCTTTACGCACATTTGTTGTCTAGGATTGCTTTTCTAATGACAGCAAAAAGATTGTGGTAAGCGTGAATGTCACATTTCAGCTATTCTAAGTCAGGATGGGAAGGTGGACCCTACCACTCAGAAAAATGAAAAAACATCTCTTAGGAGAATGTAGTGTTGAGTTACAACATTCCATTCTTTTGGCCTATCAAGAAATGTTTATTAAGGCCTCTGTGTGCCAGGTAATCTGCCAGATGATGAGAGATTGTATTGCACAAGACAGGCGCAGTCCCTCACCTTGAAAATGTTATAATCAGGTAAGGAAGTTGGAAAAATAAGCCAACAATTCCATTTAAGCACAGTCAGCACTAACATGGGGAAGTGGAGGGGGTTTCCACAGAAGCGGAGAGTTAACCACCTAACCTATCCCATGGTTGTTGGGTAGGTGGGCAGTCAGAGGACGCCTTTGAGAGGACATGGCCTTTGAGGAACAGAACTGACAGTGTTCCAAATTGGCCTGGATAAGGGTGCTTTCCACTAAAAAGAGACAATGGAAGCCTCTGATCCTTAGATTCCCCAATATCAGTTCCAACTGCCTTTGGGTTGTCCGATCTTTCTCCCTCCTAATCTGTCTGTATTTATAAACATACAGATGACAATCAGAGCAGCCCTGCATGTCTGCCTTTAATGGCAGGATTGAAAATAAGCGGTTGGCATTTCTCGGGGCAACCCAAACTATGTAAACTCCTGCTAAGTGCTCGAAACGGCAACGTCTACAAAGATGTGGATTTCTGGCATGGAGCCCATTTTATTTGTTTTTTTTTTTAAAGGGAAAGAGATTTTTAAAAAATCAAACAAACAAACTCTAAAAGAATGCCTTAAAACTCCCCAGTTCCCAGTGCAGTCAGACATCAATAATGTATTTTAAGGCCATGTATTTCTCATTCCTCGCTGTCTTCCGGTAGTCCTCGGGGGCCGCCATGTTGAGTTGCAGCGATAACCATCTTGGCCACAACGGGGATCGTGCCTGGAATCATGCAGTGAGTAGCCCATGGCCCCCAGTCTCATTGCCTTAATGAGGGCCTCGAAGAGTTTACTGCACACCCGACTCACTCTAACTGACCTCAGAGGAGGCTCATAAGGGTAATATTACCTGTAAGAGGCTGGTTTTCTTTAACTGATTTTTACATAGCAAGCAAGGAATCACTCCTGAGAAATAGGAACATCCTGAGGTGTTAAGACGGGTACTTGTGGGTTCAAATCTGGTTCTCTGATTTACCTGGGTAGGTCACCTTACCCTCTGAGCCTCAGTTTACTCCTCTGTTCAATGGAAACATTTCTTCTTTGTAAGATTATTGTATTAAAATTAAATTTTGTATTTGCCAAATATACACATTTAAAAAAAAATTAGAGTACTAAAAGTCTTATAATGAAACTCAGCAGTTTCAACCCTCCTCACTCCTGAATCCTGCCCCCTGGGGCAGCCACTCTCCACTGCCTGAGCTGATTCTTCTAATATTTACGTCCACATATTTAAATACTGTAGATTTCGCTTGTTCTCGCCTTGTTTCTCACATATTTGGGTCTTTCTCTTTCGGACTGGACATTTCCTGCACAGAGTCGTGGTCCAATTGAAGAGCAAGACTCTAGGAAGCCCTCGTGAGTTCCATGCACATGGGGGCAGGGTGTTGGCTGACAAAATTCTTTGTAGGATGAGGAGGCAGTGAGTCAGCCTATTCATTTGAGAACCACAGTATTTCAGTATCTTGATGTCTTTTCTCATCGATCTGTCATTTTCTGCAGATGAGAAACCTCTGAGCATTTGGGTGAGGAGGAGAAGGGAGGTGAAGGGCCCCAGTGTTTACTCACTTCTCTTTCCAACTGTCTGCTATCCCTGTGGAGCCCACGAGTCCTGGGCTTGTCTCGTTGATTAATACAGAAACCCCACTTCTGTGCGGCAGGGGTGAAGGGTGGAAGGAGAGACGGTTGTCTGACTGTGTCAGGGGAAAGGCAGGGGACCTGGAGAGTCAAAGCTCCATATACAGCTTCTAAGTCCCAACTCATTCCTGCCTTCCCTAGTACCCTGGGCCTCAAAATGCCTGCTTTGTCACTGTCTCTTCTCTGCAATGTCACTCATGAACTCTTCTGTTTTCCACCTTCCCGAATCCATCTAAATCTCTCCTGGTCTGCTCTCCTCTGCTGTGCTCTTTCTCTTTGTAAGGTAATACCTTCCTCCCTCCCTCCCTTCTTCCCTCCCTCCCTCCCTTCTTTTTTTGCTACCTCTCCAGTGGGATTTAAGGAGGGAGAAGAGATAAATTCTTGTGGCCAATCTGCCAATCTGCTTTTTACCCCTTACTTTATAAACAGGAGTTCTGTTGGAAGACCTACCTGAGGTAAAGGATGTACAGTGTCCTGCTCAATACCTGGCATACATTTAAGTGCTCAGTAAAATAACTATGCCATGTCCCTCATCTTCCCTGAGAACATTCCCTGACATCCCCAAAGGAAAGGGTGTGTGGCCTGAGAGCTGTAAGATTTTTAGGAGATTCCTGGACTCCATAGTGCCTCCAAAGGAAGGGTGAGGAGTCTGGAATGCTCTGTTTCTCCAGGTCAATTAGCTCCATGAACTTAATTAATCCTCAAGACAGCTTCATTAAGCAGGTATGATTATCATTCCCATTTTATGCCCATTGCCTTAATATCCAGGCACTAACAAGGGCCTGGGGCAGTCTCTCATTTGGAAGGAAGGAAAGAAAGAAGAGAAACATCCTTTGACTCTCTGCTGGTGACCAGACATTAAAGAAATACATCCACCCTGCCCTGTGTGAGCCTTTCCAAGGTCCAGACGGACACAACTGGACATTAATTAAAGTGGTGAAAAGAGATTTTGTTTTCTATTTTATTTGGTAACTACTGATAGCAGGAAGAAAATCAGGACTCTGTTCCATTTGTGCAGAGATGATTTGGGTGTTTTAAAGGGAGGGGGAGAAGAGAGGAGAACTGGGGCTCAGCTGAGTCAGAGAAGAGAAAATTTACAAAGGGCTGGTCAGGTAAATGCGATTAAGCTGGCTGTGTCTGCTAGCTGGCAGTTACTGAAGTTAGGATTCTCTCCTCCTACAGAGACTGGGAGACAGAGGCCCTATCCTTCTGATGGCTACATTTAAAATGAAAGGCTCTTAGGTCCTTAAGAAAAACACTTGCATCTTAAGAGATACATATTCCCAATTATAAGAACTTTTTAGTAGATGGTCTAAGAAAGAAAGGTCAGGGACCTATGTCAGGTGTTGGCTAGAACAAAGAGTAAATCTCCGCACAGCACTGAGCTTTCTCAGGCAGGCACTTTAATAGGGGGCTGGGGTCACCCTCAGGACATGGCCTTCTGCTGCTAGAAGCAACGTTTGGACAGAGCTGGGATCTGCAGTTCTCTCCACCAGGTCTCACAAAAGCCTAGAAAAATCATCCTAGCATGATGACACATGCGTGCGCGCGCGCACACACACACACACACACACACACTCACCCTGGAGAGTGATAACTAATAAGCGAAACTATGGTCCCTGGGTATGCTGGTGCCTGAGCTCCCCTGCAGAGTTCCCAATCAATGCAAGGTTGGCTATCTGCAGCTCAGCTGAGTTACTCAGATTACAAATGAAAACCAGCCCCCAGAGAGTGCAGCATTGCTGTAGCACAGAAGGAAAGCATAATTCTTGCTTACACTTGGCTTTGTGATCAGTTTCTCCCCTGGTAGCTACTCTTGTAACTTCTTTTTAGGGCTGCCAATTTTATAAACACACACACACACTCACACAGCCCAAAACTTCTGCAGATCAAGTCTTTCTCATGTCTCCACGGTATTTCCTCCCCGACTACGCGCAGCATATTCTTTCTCTGTGGCTGACTGTTTCAAATGGAGCAGCTCTTTTTATAGTTGAAAAAATATACTGAAAAAGTAGTAGAAATAACAGTAATAATAACTATTATTACTGGGTTTATTGTTACAATTTCCAGTTCCTGGAAACGTCCAAAGTTCCTAAATGTCTGAACACTGTGTCAGATATTATGCTAGGTAGACGTTATGCAGACTTTACCTCTAAACCTCCCCCAAACGACAGCACTCATGTATGGATATCATTTCCTGGTAAATAAGAAACAGGGCTCAGAGAGAGTAAACAACATACTCAAGGTCACACAGCCAGCCCAGAGGAACTCAAACCCAGATCTGTCTGCCCAAAGAGCTCAGGTTCTCCCAATGACATTGAGATGCTGATGGGAGCACATTCTAGGCATAAGAAGAGCTGACTTTTTGATTGGACATCATCACCATCAACAGAGGTTCAAAGGACATCAGATTAAAAACTCAGAGGATCTTCTGCCAGCCCAAGAAATGTTATCATCTGGAACTTTCAGGTTTATCTCATAAGACAGAAACACAGACGGAAGGAATGACGCCAACCTATCTCCAAAGATCAGTGTGTGAGTAAACTCTTGGAATAGTAGTACAACTTCAGAGCATCTGGTAGCTAAGGAGAATCCCTAATGATTTAATAAAGTGCCCTTCCTCTATCATCCCTCACAGAAGGACCCTCAAAGTAGAAATCTCCTCTACAACACCCCTGACAGATGGTCATCCTGTTGATACTTCAATGTCTGAAATCTAATGTGCTGACAGTCCCAGAAGATTGTTCTATCATCTTTTATGAGCTCTAGCAATCTTTTAAAAATTTTTCTGCCCTGATAAGCAAAGTCTGCCTTTTTCTTCCTTATACTTGTTAATAATAGTAAAATAATAACAGCGGCGATTTACTGACAATTTACTGTGTGCCTAAGCGCTTTATGTGTCATCTGAGTTCATCTTCAAAGCAACTCTTGAGTGTAAGTATAATTATGCTTTTTTTTTTTTTCTAGGAGTGGAGGAAACAGACTCAGAGCAGTAGAATGCTCTGCCCAGAATCACACGGATAGAAAGTAGCACAGCTGGGATGAGCACCTGGCTCTAGCAAAGCCCATGCTCTTGACCACCATGCCAAGAGGACGGAACAAACATAGTCCTTTCCTCTGCCTACTGCCCTTCTGATTTCTTAAGAAAGAGCCCTTGTGTTCTTTTTTCCCACCTCCCTTCACTCCTGGCTCTTTCAACTGTTCATTTTCTGAAAGGATTGGCAATGGAAATAATCTGAGGTCCATGTGCTAAGATGTGGATCCAGAGTGAAAAAGCCAGGCTTATTTTTGCAGCATCCTAGTGTTTTACTTGAGATGGCAAATGGAGAGTATCTGGACAGTCTATCTGGTCCCATCTGGAGGAATAACATTTTGCTTGGAGAGCCTGGGTTCTTTGGATGCTGGGGAGTCAAACAGTGCTGTGGCTATATCCCAGCTTCTCATCCTGTGAATCTCAAGGGCAGGTGAGAGGTGAGGCCCCATCCTCTAGTGTGGCTTGGCCGAGCTGGGTGATCGGGGCTCAGATGAGGGTAAGGTGAAGGAGGCAAGATGGAGGCTTCACCAGGGCAGTTGGCAATAAGTAGGTCCAAATAGGTTTGCAAAACCAGACGGCTGAATTAAGTTTAGAGTAAGCACTGCCTCTCCAACACCACACTGGCGACACTAGCTTCCTCTCAGTCCCTGGTACTCAGCAAACCTCCTCCCACCATAGGACTCTGAACACGCTCTTCCCTCAACTGGTAATGCTTTTCCTTCTCTTTGCCCCAGTAACTTCCATTAGTCCTTCAAAATGCAGCTCAAGTGGTCCCTGGATTTTTAAGTCAGCTGAAAACTACATTTTAAGTTTTCCTAGTATGAAATACCTCTCTCCTTTCTGTGCTAATCACATCTGCAAATTTACATTTATTTCTGTGTTTAATTAATATTTATCTTCTTTGTTAGGTATAAGCTCTGTAAGAATAGGCCAGATCTGCTTGTTTTTCACCATCATTTTCTCAGTCTCTAGCAAGGGGTCTAGAATAGAGCAAGGGCTCAAAAAATTATTTTTGAATTGGAAGATGAATGAATTAATAGGAGTAGGGGAAAAAGGCAAGTCAATGAGGGTGGCTGCCAGAGAAGCTGGGATGAGCATCATAGATAGTTAAAATCACCAGGTACTTCTCATGGGGCTGTCATATATGATCATTTTATGCAACTGGCTTTGCACAGTGTACAACCCAAACAACTATATTTGGTGGTTCTGCAAATGGTCCAAAGGGCTTCCAAATGGTCCAAAGCTCTTTGCACAGACGTACCAGATCTATTTAAGAGTGATCATTTTTTATCCTTTAAAGAAGTTCTCCAATTAACATTGTTTCTCACTGGCTTAGGTAGCTCTACAAACCCCACTTCCAACACTAAGAAAGGACTGTGATATGAGCAAGGAATAACTTCCACAAAAACCAAGCTGTCTTCACAGATTATGTTGATGAATCCACCTCAGAGATGATCAGGTTTATTTATGCCTACGTTCCACCATGCTGCTTGGTTTCTGGATCCATCATCCTCATAGCTCAAATAAAAAGCCAAGTGCCTTCCCTCTGGGAAATTTACATCTCTTAAAAGGGTGATAAATATCTCCAAGCTTTCCATCCATATAAGACACTGTCAGAGTTCTCCTTCATGGGCCCAGTCTATGCCCCACTGACCTTGTAGCTCCCGCATGCATAATGCAGGGAGGAAGGGAGCCTGGTTCTCTCCTTAAGCTCAGATTCATTCAAAGGCCCCAAAATAAAATTTTTAGGCCAGCTCAGGAAATGAGGACCAGGCTATCCAGGTTCCCCTCAACCCCCACCCCTACTAGAGGTTACACACACTAGTGATTTGAGAACCAGGCAATGCTCCTCTAAGTGGTAGGCCTTATAAGACATGCCTCAGTAAATTCATATAATTCGTTGGGGAACGCTCTCAGCCGCAAGTAATAGAATGGCCAATTAACAAATAGGTCCCTCCTTTCATATAACAAGAAGACTGCTGACTTGGTTCAATAATCACATGGTCTCAAGACAAGCAGCTCCGCAGCTCTCTTAGCTTTCCTTCATGATCTGTTCTGCTCCCAGGCCGCATATCCACAACATAAGCAACATCAAGCAGGAAACTTGCGCGCGTGTGTGTGTAGTAATAGTCGTAGTAGCGGTAAGAGTGATGAGTAAAGGGATATCCTCCCCCTTTTATCAAGAAAGCAGAAACTTGGGGCACCTGGGTGGCTCAGTCGTTAAGCGTCTGCCTTCGGCTCAGGTCATGATCCCAGGGTCCTGGGATCGAGCCCCGCATCGGGCTCCCTGCTCGGCGGGAAGCCTGCTTCTCCCTCTCCCACTCCCCCTGCTTGTGTTCCCTCTCTCGCTGTGTCTCTCTGTAAAATAAATAAATAAAATCTTAAAAAAAAAAAAAAAAAGAAAGCAGAAACTTTCCTGGGAGCTCCACCTAGCAAACCCGTTTGATCTCCTTGGCCATATCTGTGTCATATGGCTACTCCTGACTTCAAGGGAATCTGGAAAATCAAGAGTTTTAGTTGGGTACATTTCTACCCTGCACAAAACTGGAGTTGTTTTAATAAGGCAGCAGAGTAAATCAATGTCAGGTAATTATCTTTCTGAATTGCCAGAGCAAAGCAGTTTAGTTATCCTGAATTATAGTCCTCTCCAAGCAGTTCAGCATTTGACAAGGACTTCTTCCTATCAAGGAAAACCCCCACAGACTCCTTGGGAATTTTTCAAATAACAACAATGGTGGGGGATAGCTGAGATATGAGCGAATTGTTAATCAAGGCTTTTGCTCACTGACTTTTCTACAGAAATGGATATACAATGTACTTTCCTTGGTAACGGAAATCTGATTTGTGAACCTGATGGTTTAAATAAATAATTCCGCCTCAGGAAATATCCATCACCCAACATGTAAATGGAGATCAGCCGTGTCCTAGTGGGATTTGAGAGGGAGAAACCACCCCATCTCAAGGAGACCCTCACATATATGTTGATTCTGATTCAGTGTCTGTCTTTCCGGGTTTGTCTGCCTGAGCTCTTATAACAAGTCTGCTAGAAATCCTTCATCTCAGAGATTCATCCCATGTTGAGCCCATATCTCTGGCTAAAGCAAACACGGGTGTGGAAGAGAACTTAAAAATCAGCTTGGCGTTCAAGAAGCTGGAATTGGAGCCCTGGTCTTGTTGCTTGCTTGCAAGTTCAATAAGGTAATGTTTATAAAATATCTAGCACAGTCCCTGGTGCACAGATGCTTGGGAAATATTACTCTTATTAACACCTCTTTAAGAAAGCAGAGTTGAAAGAGATTAAGACACTAAATTCTAATTTTCACCCAAATCTGGCAGAACCGAAACTCAAGTTTCAGAGGACAGAACACGGTCTTTGGAGTCCTCTAGAAATCAAGTTTAAATCCCTTCTCCTCCATGTGGTGACTGTCCCCTTAGATAATCTGCTTAACCTCTTGGAGTTTCATTTCCTTATCTGTAAAATGGGGGGGAAATAACACCTACCTTACTTAGTTGATTATTCATTCAACAAACGCTCATATGTGCCTACTCTGTGATAGATGCTGGGGAAATACATATTAACAGAACATAGTTCCTTTCCTTTGGAATTCAAAGTCTAGTGGATGAATGTGCAGAGTAACTTTAACTACTTACATTCACTAAAAGTCTACTAGATGCTGAATGTTTTAATCACATTATCCAAAAATACAGCTTTCCTACAAGATAGAGAATATCATCCCTGTGTTACAGCTGGGGAAACTGAGTTCAGAGAATTTAAGGAAATCGCCCAAGAACACACAGTCAATGGCCACATTAAGATTTGCACGCAGGGGGCGCCTGGGTGGCTCAGTTGGTTAAGCGACTGCCTTCGGCTCAGGTCATGATCCTGGAGTCCCGGGATCGAGTCCCGCATCGGGTTCCCTGCTCAGCGGGGAGTCTGCTGCTCCCTCTGACCCTCCCCACTCTCATGCTCTCTCTATCTCATTCTCTCTCTCAAATAAATAAATAAAATCTTTAAAAAAAAATAAAATTAAAAAAAAAAAGATTTGCATGCAGGTCCATGGGATGCAGCACTGGACATGACACTAAGGACATGGCAAATGCAATCCAGTTAAGGGCACTCCAGGAAACCAGTACTCTGCTATCACTGACATCCCATTAGCAACTTCGGCCCCATATGTAAGGGAAGAGTCGCGCATGGCCATGGAGACTGCTCTTACCCACACCTGCCTTGCAGACACAGATGAACGTGGGTTTGCTTTAATTGGTCTGGAAGATGAGCTGCAAAAATGATTATGTAGCAAAAAAGATTATGAGCCCCGATTATAAGGCAGGCCTTATAAGACAGCAGAACAAACAGAAATAGCCTCTGAGACCAGCAGCCTGGCCTAAATTACCAAAGGCCCTTGGAGAGCATAGCTGTATCTAAAGCATGTGATTGCACAGATACACACAGAGAACCTGTCAGGAATGTATGATGACTGTCCTTAAGGCTCCCTAAATAGGTACACTAGAAAAACGGGCCTATACCCTGCCAAGAAAATGAAAAACACTAATAATAACAATTACACTTACCAAGCAATTAACAGATGTCAGGCATGTTGTTAAGCAATTTACCTACATGGTCTGCTTTTCCTGTCAACGGTTCTTTGAGTTGGATACTACAAACACTCAAACTCTATGGTTGGGGAAACTGAGGCTTTGAGAAGTTGAGCCACTAGTCTAAACGATGCACTTCGTAATTGACAGAGTTCAAAAGAAGGTCTGTGTGAGCCCCGCACTCTTCATGACACACATCATTATAAACTTGACCCCCACCCATAACATACCTCTATGAATGGACAGACAACCATCACTACTCCCCACACCTCGCGCCAACTCCATCCCCATCTGTGTCCCATCCCCACCCACCCACTGTCCATCTTCTCCCAGATCCATTTCTCTATCCCCACCACCAGCGGCTGCATCCCCAAAGAGAATGCTTTTCCGGCAATGTGACCCTGGGTCATGTGCTCCTAAAACATGTTCAAAGTGTGCCCAGGCCTTTTCACATTACTATGTCTTTGCAATCCTTCCTTTCCAGGGGATTGAATCAGAAAATCCTTGGTTCAGGGGCACCCGGGTGGCTCAGTAGGTTAAGCGTCCAACTCTTGGTTTCAGCTCAGGTCGTGATCTCAGGGTCATGAGATTGAGCCCCGAGTCAGGCTCCACACTCAGCACAGAGTCTGCTTAAGACTCTCTCTCCCTCTGCCCTTCCCTCCTGTCTCGCTCTCTCTAAAATAAATAAATCTTAAAAAAGAAAAGAAAAGAAACTCCTTGGTTCAAATCTAGTCTTCACTCCTCCCTGCTGTGTAAACTGGGCCAGTCACTTAACCTCTCTGAGCCTGTGTCTTCATCTGTTTTGATATCTATTTCCTCGGGGTTCTCATTAGGAATAAATTAAATGAAAAATTTTATGCATGAAAATTTGAAAGACATGAAAATGCCTAACACATAAGAGGCAAAATAATTGTTATTCTCCTTCTCTGGAGAATACATACTCATCCTTGAAAACCCAGATCAAAGTCTCCTCATTTTGTCACAGGTGGATTTTGTCACTCCATCCTCTGCGTTCTGGGAACTCTTTGTATCTCTCTCTAATTAGCATTTTCCACATTGCCTTTTTTTTTTTAATCTGTTTACCAGACTATCTTTTCTATTAGAAGGTGAACTCCTACAGAGAAAAGGCTTTGTCTTATTTCTGTGTGCATCCAGAGAGTCTATTGCCGTCCCACCACAGGATAAGGTAATCCATTATTTGCCAACTGAATGCATTAAACTGCATTAACACTCACTGGTCCACACAAGCACCTGCAGGGGGGCAGGTCTTGGAAAGCAGACTCGCTGTTTTGTTTTGTGTATGGTCTCACATCCAGCATAAGAGCCTCTGTCCAAATCTAAAAGAAAATGAGGATGATTGAAAACACAGCATCCTTCCTCTGAGCCCCTATCCTGTGCTATGCACCCACTCCTTTACATACACCTTCCCTAATTCTCATAGTGCTCTTGCAAAGTTTGTGAGACTGGATTGAGAGAAAGATGTGTTAAATTATAGTTGTAGTTAGTATCCATGCTCTGCCTGTGAAGGGGGATAATCTTGCTCTAGCTTGGGAGATTCTGTTTATTAGGCAGTGCGATGGTTCATTTTATGTGTCCACTCGACTTGGGAGTGGGGAGGACAGACATTTGGTCAAATGTCCTGGTGTCTGTGAGGGTGTTTTTGGATGAGATCAACATCTGAACAGGTAGGCTGAGTAAAGCAGGTTACCATCCCTAATGGGGGTATCCTCATCCAATCAATGGAGGGCCTGAATAGAAGAAAAAGGGCTGGTCCTCCCTTGAATAAGAGGGATCTCCTCCCGCCTGACTGTTCTGAGCTGGGTCATGGGCCTTTTCTGGTTTCTGGATTTGAACTGAAACCAGACTGGAATTTGTCTCACTGGCTCCCCTTAGGTCTCTAGCTTGCTAACTACAGATCTTGGGACATCTCAGTTTCCATAACTGTATGAGCTGATTCCTTATAAGTGTCTCTCTCTCTCTGCATTATTTGGATTCAGTCAAATGAACAGAACCAATAGGATATGTCTCTCCTATTGCTTCTTTGGAGAATGCTAATACAGGCAGAATCCAAATGACATTAAAATAAGGAAGATTGGCGGGGCGCCTGGATGGCTCAGTTGGTCAAGTGTCTGCCTTCGGCTCAGGTCATGATCCCGGCGTCTTGGGATAGAGTCCCCGAATCGGGCTCCCTGCTCAGCGGGTAGTCTGCTTCTCCCTCTCCCTCTGCCTGCCACTCTGCCTACTTGTGCGCTCTCACTCTCTCTCTCTCTATCAAATAAATAAAATCTAAAAAACAAAAACAAAAACAAAAACAAAATAAGGAAGAAAACTAAAGAAATAAGAGAGGCTTATTTGATATATATAATTTAAAAAATACTAAAGTAAGAAGAGAAGTGGAAAAACAGAAGAGCAGCCTAGCTTATATATCAAGAAGCATTGGGGGGCAATACAGAGAAATGGAAAAAATGGTTTTGTAGGTAATCATTCCGAAGTATGAGACATTGAGACACAGAAATAGAGAAGTTTTATGAAATAGATAGAAAATTGGAATTTATTCCCTTCTTTGTCATTTTCTCAAGACTTTGAATGAAGCTTTGATTTTTTTTTCAGCTCTATTTCTGATAAAAATGAGACATTATGTAAGACAGGACCACACAGGGCCCTGGTCGTATGTGGGCCACAATGTGTATTCATATTCTCATGCATAAACTGAGCATTTGGTGATGAGTCTGTGAGAATCTCTCTCGCTTTCTCTCTTTCTCTGTTTATCTCTCTATATTTATCTCTCTTTCCTTCTTTGCCTCTTTTTCTGCCTCCCTCCTCCCTGAGGTAACTAGTGTATGGAGCTAAGGATACAGAAACCTGTTGGAATCAGGGTGGCCCCATGGAACAGGGGCCATTGCAACGTGTCTCATGGTCTCCAGGCTCTCTGACAAGCACACATTTACACGCACCAGATTTGGAAAGTCCCATTCCTAACTACAGTCCTTAAGTTTTATATACTCACAAGGTACACATCAGAATTGCAAACTAAGTTTCACCCACAAACTACATACTTCCATTTAAGGACATTTTTGTAAAGAAAAAAAAAAGGAAAAAAAGGGAAGAAAGAAAGAAAAAGAAAAGAAAAAAGCTTTCTCCTGGTTCTCAATCCTAAATTCAGTATTGGCAAGGTCATGTCCTCATCAGAGGTAATGGGGGAAAAAAGCAGAGAATTCTTCAGTTACCCTGAAAAACAACAACAACAAATCTGCCCCTAGCATTCCAGAGCACTCTTTTCCCTGCCACCAAAGCTTATAAAAGCTATGTTAACATCATTGAGATAGCTCAAATTATAGATAACAAAGACAAGATTTGAATCTGGGTCTACCCGACCCTGAAGGGCATGGTCTCAAACTCATCTCCGCCAGGCAGTGCTCAGTAACAAATTAGGCCACATGATCCCTAAGCAAGTACAACCCCACACGTCAGTTCAGCTCTGAGAAGTCACCCAAACAGTGAATGGTTTTCCCCTGGGGATTTGAAATGGAGCAGCAGATGCACCTGTATGACCAGTCCCTACAGGTCAGGTCCTATTAGACGTGGACCCAACTCAAGCCAGATGTGAGGTCAAATAATGCTTTCTGACAAATTCTCAGGTGGCAAGCAGGAGGCATGATAGAACCTACTAAAATTTATGACAGAAAAAAAAAATACTAGGTAATTCAGTCTCTTTGGGGGCTTTGGGTCAGAGATTTTAAGTCTAAATTTTACTTTATTTTGCTCTGAATAGAAACAGGCAATTAAAGATGTCCAGAGAAATTTGCTTTTGAGGTAAAAAGGTGCTAAGACTATACTGGCATGTTCTTAAGCACTCCATATGTCGAACAGTAATGGTCATAAAAAAAGCAAAGTTGAATGGTAACCATAAATTGCTGCAATTGAAATGCCATAAAACATGATAGCCTCTTGCAGAAGTTTAATATTTGGAGAGTAAGATTAGAACTGCACCGAGCCCTTGAGATGTTCTCTGACATCTTCTCATCTCCAAATCCCCCACAGCTGGTGAAACTGAGGTATGAACCAGAACTCGAACCCAAATTTCTTGACTCTCAGGCCAGCAAACTCATTCATTAATTTTTGAATGTAGGAAGGAAATATTTATGATGGGTGACTTAATTTTTACTCTTATGTCAAATTTCACTGACACCATTAAATATTTCAGAAACGCTCACCAGCAAAATTCCCAGCACATTCCACGAGGGGAAAGAGTTTAGAAGGGGGTCACAGCTGGTGTCTAGGGATACTGTCTAAGTCAGAATATGTTCTTAGAATATGATCCCTAGTTAAATGCATTTTGGTAAATTATAAGCTATATTTCCTTCTTGGAGATTCTCAGTTCTCTCTAGCTTATTAAAAGTTCTGAGCGGTAGTACAGAGCTCACTTAGCATTCTCTGTCATCCAGCCTAGGGATCTGATAGTACTTTGCAAACTAACCCTGTCAAAGTAACTCCTGAACCCCTCTGAATTCCCAAGCCTATGTCTATATACTTTTCTTTTTTGAGAAAAATGGAATTCTTTGGAAATTGGGATATGACATTATTCCCTCCACCACAAATAATAGGATATTTCCCAAAAAGCCAACGGAGTAAGCTTAACATGGAAATCTTGTGGGATAACTGATCCTATAAATGCATGTGCAGTTACTGAGAGCACTGCATTCTCAAGAGTTTCAACTCTTTCATAGAATCAAGAGTGCAGACAGAACCAGTCATGGTGGGGTGGGAGAATGAAGAAAAAGCAAATATTGGAAGTGAAGGAGTAACGGAATTTCTGGACATCGGCTTAACATTTGGAGTGATTGAGTAAGTTGGTGGTTCTCAAACTGGAGCATGCATCAGAACCATGCTTGTTCAAACAGGGTGCTGGGCCCCACTCCTCGAGTTTCTGAGTCAGAAGGTCTGAGTGGAGCCTGAGAAATAGCATGCCTAATAAGGTGCCAGGTGCTGCTGATGCTGCCGATCCAGGAGCCATGCTTTAAGAAGCACTGGCCTTGACCATTGGCTTACCTAGAATTTCTAGCATGAATACTCAGCCCAGTGGTCTGTGAGGTTCTTTTTAGCCCAAAATCCTTTTGGCATGACATCTCTGTTGTTGGCCTCACCTAGCATCCAGGTCACATCCTTTGGCCACATCATCTCAACCTCCCACATTGTCTTGAGAATGTCAATCAAGGTCTTTCCCCTTTCCCCTGGGCATACAGCAGATGCTATATCCAAGCCACGCAGAGGCCTTGCAATAAGCTACTACCAGCAAAGCTGGGGGATGCTGGAGAAGCAGCAGAAATTTCATTGTCTGCTCCTGGAAGATGAACACCGAAAGGTGGTGCCATAATGCAGTCACTTTTCCTACATCGCAAGGTCCTGCTTCTTTTAGTGGCTTTCAATATAGTCTTATCACTGCTATCGATAAAATACCTTACCTTAATGAGCCTACCTACTCGAACCAGTTACCCTTCTAATCTAAGCCAATCAGATTCTTGCTCCTGAGCACTTAAACACAAATTCCAAAACCATTTCCTACCAGAAAGACGGGAAAACACTGGAGCCCCACCCTGGAGCCCCACCCTGGAGCCCTGAAAAGTGAGCCTATTTAATTTCTGCTACTCAGATCCTGGAGCTATCCCAGGTACAAGTTTCCTGAATCCTACCTATCCAACTTTGGCTTCTCTGTGCCCCCTCATTTCTCTTTACTCAATTACTTTTTTTTGCCTAAGTAAGCTAGTCTGTTTCTAGGACTTAAAACCTGACGGGAGATTCTTCCAAAATGAGAGACCTAGAACTCTGTATTTAACCCAGATTTAAACAAAACAAAACAAAACAAAACAAAACAAAAACAGAATACCTGTGGATAGAGAGGGGAGTTGGGATCCAAGACCACAGGCCACTTGGCATCCATCACACACACACTCATACACACACACACACACACACACACAGTCTGCCCAGGAACACCCCCAAAGAATTTCTGAAGAACCTCAGCGTTTGTCAGACACAATGTAAGGCCTTGAACTATAACACCTGCTTCTGTTTTGGGCTCACTTTGGCAAACAGCAAGAGATAAGGACTAGGGTAGATCTAGTCATCTTCAAGGCCAGTGGATAAAAATATTACCTGCCTCCCTGAGGGTTTTAAGTATAAATTCCTATTTTAGACTATTCCTCAAAGAACTACCCCCCAAAAGGCCTAGTTATATTCATGTATAACACCATCTCCCTGGCCCACCAGGCTATATTTCTCATTTCATCAGCAGAGATGGAATCAGATCTTTGGCTTGACGATTATAACACACATCCAAGGTTTTGCTTCCTCCCAAAATATACAATAGGAAATAACAGCAGAAACTGAGCCAACACATGTTAATTTCAGCATAAATTGTTAAAGAGCAGACATCAGCAAAGATGCAGCCGTGGAGGAGGCCCACACAACAGAGCCACCAGAATGCTTTACAGCGCAGCTCCAAATAGAAGTTGCTTCACAAAGGTTTCAAAGAAGGAAAGAAATGCACATAAATAAGCTTTGTCTTAAAAAAAAGAAAAAGAAGAAGAAGAAGAAGAAGAAGAGTTACCCATCCTACAACTTCCTCTGCAGGATGACTCAACTGAAGCAAGTCACTTTCTTCAGGAAACAAGGTCTCTTTACCTAGTTCAGGGCAATTTTCCCTCTAGAGATGGGTGCTTCACTTGAGAGCACAGAGACTCCAGGAAATCTGAATCTTATCAGTGGAGGGCCAGACCATTCTAGCTGGGAGACTGGAGGTGCGGACTTTTGGAGTACCAGACAAGTCCATTCTTGGATATTATTTTGACTGGGGCGGTTTACTCAAAGGATGAGGGTCTTAGACATTCTGATTACTAAACCAGCCCCATCAGGCAGTTGGGGTATAGACCCTCTGAAGGTTAACCAATTCAGTAAGGGAAGAAGGACTCCAAAATCCCTACAGGTCCATCTAGGGGACAGAATCTCAGGAATAGGGGACCAAATCAGTCTACTGAGGTGACGGACCATTCATATGAGAAAGGGCCAGGCAATCGCATGAAGGAAACTCAGATACTCTGAGGTCTAGCCCACCTTTACAAGAAATAGGGGGCTCAGACCCACTGGCGAATTTCAATCATGGTACAGAGATAAATGTTTTCTGCAGAAGAATTCCCAGCTTGGTACATTACTCTATAAAGGGACTAAGGCTGGAAAGAGTTATCAAACAATCCATCTCCTGTGTATTCCTAGATAAACATGAGAATAAACCATTCTTGATCCAGGCTGGAGACAAAAAGAAAAGAAAAGAAAACAGAAAATAACTCTTGAGTAATATTGAGAAAGGAGTAGAAATACGAGTACCCAGGCAGTGTGACACACTGAAGAGGAGTCACTGATCCCCCAACCTTGTCAACACACCATCACCCCTTCTTCCAACCTTACCTTCGCTTCTTGCATTTAATTCTCAAATAATCACTGAATACATGTCCTGAGATGCCCCAACATTTTCTTATAAACTGCTATTTTGCTTAGATATGGTTTCTGTTACTGGCAGCCAAAAAACTGTATTAGACACAATTTCAAGGTGTTAAAAAACACACGTGGTCTTCATTGTCTTATCCTCTGTACCACTGCCTACAAATACATGCTGCTCCATTTGAAGAAATAAAAGTTCTCCAATTATGTGTTTGCATCAGACATCTGCATGGCATTTCATAGTTCACAAGCATTTTCACAGCTTCATTGAATGGGGGTCCTTACATATTTGCAAGGTTAAAGAGAAGGAGAATTGTTGATGTGGTTATCCCAGTTTTATAGATGAGAAACAGAAGGTCTGAGAGATTAATCAGTTTGTCCCAAGATCTCATACCTCACATGTGGTGCAACCTCATTTAGAACCAGGAGTGTCTGAGTCTACTCCTAAAGTCCTAGCCTTACCATCCACCTTTAGAACTTCTTCCTTCAGTGCCCCACTCTGATTCACCCCCCCCAATACTGTGTATCCGGAACCAGATCCTGGCCCTTGTCTTGCCATGGAACTGCTGTGTGATCTTGAGCAGGTTACTTAACTACTCTGAATCAGATTCTGCATCCATATAAAAGTCCCACAAAACAAGTGTTTGGGCAGCTTGAATGAAATGATATGCAAGAATGTGCACTGCACAACAAAGTAATTCAAAAATGGAAGGTCCTGAGGTTACTCATCTATCACCATCCTTCCATTAGGCCAGGTGGACTGCATTTTCATAAAGGGACATAATCACTCCTGAAATGTCAGTGGTTTGTGGGTTTGTTTTTTGTTTTTGTTTTTTGTTGTTTTGTTTGTTTGTTTGCTTTGCCCCAAAAGGTCAAGGTGTAAGATGCTAATATGTCTGATGTCTCTGAGATGAGTCTTAATCTAATTTTCTAGCACAATCTGCTCTTAACATACCCTAAGAGAGTCTTTCTCCCTGGGCAGGACTGAAATTTCCATATCTGGAGTCTACAGGTTTGAGGCCTGGGTAGATGTCCCTCTGAAAATGTTACCAAGGAAGGGTGAATTCCTTAAATCACTGCCAGCTTATCTACATGAATTACCACATTCGCCAATTCAAAAAAGATCTCTAAGAGCATGGGACCCAGGAGAGATAAGCTTTGATGGAGACAAGGTAAGAGAACAGTCTTAGTGTTATTCTCCTTGAGAGAGGATAGGATCCATCCCAGCAGGGAAGGCTGAACACCATGAGGACCCAGAGAGCCTTATAGGACACGGAAGCAGAGAGGGAGGGTATAAAGAAGGAAACAGATTCTTGATCCAAAATCCACTTGACTCCTAGATCCTGATGGTCATTAATTACCAGTGTGGCTATGGGTGAATTTCCTAGTTTCTTATATTCAAAAATGGGAGGGGAAGTGCTTTGAAAGGAACCGGGCTTATGTGGATGTAGGAGGTGGGGAGCAGGAGGTCATCAGAGGACTCGCAGGTCTCTGGCTCAAGAAATCAAGTTCATGAGACAGGGTACAATGGAAGAAAAACACGCTGGAGGACAGGCTTTGGGTGTGGGCTGCACCGAGCTTCCTGAGCTAGTAAGCTATCCAAATGGAGATGTGGGGCAGGCCACTGGGTATACAGAGCTGTTGAGCCAGATGTTCTGGAGAACGGGACCAGTAATCAGACATCACATTCCACTCTCAGCTGGAGTTGTTCTGAACCTGACAGCTGGACCTCTGGGTACTCCATTTCTTGTCACTAATCCTCCAGGCCCCAAGACCCCTCCGCAGGATCCTCTCTCATTCCCCTGCACATAAATCAGCAGGAGAACCATGCTCAGTCCCAGGTGATAAATGAAACCCTTCCCCAAAGAGTTTGGCCCAAGCCCAAAGCAGCAGCTTGCCTGTTGATTTATTGTCCATTTAAATCATTCCTTGTCTCTTATGACAAAATGTTAATGACAAAATATAGGTGATCCTCCAAGAGAGGGAAAAGCTATATTTTTGCTACTGGAAATTAGAAATGTATTATTAACAATGAACATTAATTATATATTTTAATGCTCGCATGGGAGAGGTGATGGGGGCATAATTTGCAGAGAGGTGTGGGGGAGCCCTGGAAGCTAGCATGGCCATTTTATTAAACACGGATCCTATTTCCTGCACCCATGAATATTTCATTTGGAATATTTACTCCATCCTATTACTCAGCCATTCCTTCTTAGCTAAGCCACAGTTTTAGACATATCTTTTCTCTTTCTTGGTCTTGTTCTTGAAAGAATGACACTTATCCAGAAATGATGTATGATTCTGAAAAAGAGTATCCTGAAAACCATATTAAAATTTACTCAGTGCTCAGGAAAATCCGTATCAGCAATGGAAGGAAGCCCCATGACCACTTCAGGCTGTGAACAGCTCTATGGGAAAAGAACATGAGGTGTTTTCAGTATTGATATCACTTACCCCATAAAGACTTTCCAATAATCTAATTCCTGGGTCCAGGTCTGCCTAATGTTCTTCCACAGTGACCTGCCCTGTCCCTATCAGAGTCCCCACTTGGACATCCCAATTGCCTGTGGATAAGACACATACCCCCTTCCAGGTGTGCCCAGATTCTCAAAGGAAGGCCAGGCACAGATTTCGAAAAGCTGCACAGCTCATCAGAAATGAACATTTTAACGAATATGCAGAAATGTATACACACGTGACTTACACCCCTGCAAATATGATAAACTTCACGAGGGCAGACATGCTTGCCTTTTTCTTCTTCTTTTTTTTACAGTTTACATGTCTCTAGCCTGCATATAAGACCACTCCTGCTACTTCAGTGTATTGTATTAAAGGAAATATTTCTCTTCCTTTTACAGCTGGAATATAGTTTCATTCCTTCCTCACAATCTCATAGAAAGATGCTTTTCATTATATGTACCTTTTTGATAGACATCAACTGACCTTCAGAGCGACTAAGAAATAAGTCTTCAAGTGCACATGCTGACACAGGCCAGAAATGGGCTTGAAGTGAAGACTGATTCCCGAGCCAACGTACGTAGCCACTTCATATAACACTACTCACATGTCCCCATCGTTGGTGTGAACTTGGGGAAGACAATGATGATCTTAGCCTTAAACAAGTACCATCTAGTTAACAGCACACTAAGAGCTTTGCACATCATGTCTCATTCAGAGCTCTCAGGAATCATGGAAAGTAGGTTGAGGTATCTTACCTGTTTTATTGACAAAAGCGAGGCTCAGAGAGGTTAAGCAACTTGCCCAGACACACACAGCTTCTAAGTGTAGAATCAGAAACAGAACTCACACCTTGCTGACTCCAAAACAGGTGACTCTGCACATTGGTATCGAAGCAGCAGTCTCAAAGACATGTTGATTTTCTTACCGATTGCCCAGAAGACAGCTAACTACCTTGCACTGCAATTCCTAAACTATTGGGTTCCTGCTTGTGCCGAATGCAGATTCAGAAGGCCCAGTCCTTGGCTCCAGCTCTCTGCCTCAGGGCCCCTCTGGGCCTTTGGGGCCAGAGAAGCCACTTCTTCTCCAGTCCAGAAAAAATTCCCTGAGCTAGAAGTCCAGTTTTTTCTGGGTAAAGAACTCTATTGGAGAAGGGCCTATAAGAGATTTTAACTCTGGCTACCTATGGGGACATGTTAAAGGACAAGCTCTCTAATGAATGCTAAAGATCATCAGCATGGTTTTTGTGGTGAGTGCTAAGAACTTCCCATAAGAGTATGATTGAAACCCTAAACAAATGACACGATGTTTAATTGTGTGTGCAAATAAAATTATGCAAAACTCCCTAATTTGAATATAAAGTTCGAAAAACCATTTAGATTTCACGAAGAATTTGTAATGACCTGAGAAGATTGTCACACAAGCACGGTAAGGGGAAAAAAAAGAGTAGGTGTGAAACTGTGCATAGGGTATGACACAGTTATGTAAATTATCTCAAAGGTGTGTGGTGTAGGTGGAGAACCTGAAGACAAACACACCAGAATGCTAACAATGGATGCTAACAGATGGCATTATGGAGACTTTAAATTATCCTTTTTTATACTTTGCAGAATTTTCCAAATTCTCCTCAATGAAAATATTTGCCTTTGTCATTGGGGAAAATAAACATTTAAGTAACTACAATCTGTTCGGTTATAATTTTAAAATTTACATGGAGGTCTTACGTAGATTTGATAGTGAACTTGAAAGGCGAATAAAGCTTTCAGATTTTGCTCCTGTGTCATTCACCATTAGAAGGCATTCTCTTTGCATACTTTCTCTTTGTTCCTTTCCTTCAGAGATAATGGAGTTCGAATACCTGTGTTAAGCAAACATGTCTGAAGGCCTGAGAACCAATTACAGTCTTCCTCCCAAGCCCAGAAGAGGGGAGAGGAAGAGCATCTACCTTCCCTGTCAGATACATATATTTAAGCTGGGCATAGATGACACCTTCCTGGACAAAGGATAATATTGCAATCACTCTTGATTATGTTCCTGCTAGCACCACACTATTCGTCACTATAGTGTGCTGGAAGGAGGAAAGAGGAGGAGATGTGAAAAGTTACTCTAATCTGAACTCATGATATCTTTATGAAAGCCTTTTCTTCAGAATCAGAACTCCCTCTCCTTCCTCCCATCAGATACTCTGGATATGGGATATGCCACATGGCCATTAAAGTTTAAGTTTCTGTGGAGCAGAGTGTCTGTCTTAATTTACATTTGCCCAGGATGGTAGAAGCCATAACTCCAATGAAAAATAAACAGGTCCTAGGGATTGTAAGAAGGTCCGTGTAATTTTCCACTGGTATTTTTTCTGCAAATGTCAAGGAGGAAAGTGCATTTTTTTTTCAAGCCTTTGGTGAACTTTCCACCCATTTTCTGAGCAGCTCAGTTTTTGAGAGCCACTCTTAATTTTGTACTAATCAAAACTTGATTTTAAAAACATCAGGAAGATATGTTATAAGAGCTGTCAGGCCACTTTCTAATGACCCAGATTCCCTTCTTCAAGGCCAAAGCCATAACTTTAATATGAAAATATATGTTCACAGGGTTCTTACCAATGCCTAGTAAGCCAGGGATGAGGCAAGAGGCAGAAGAGATCGACAGCATATTTTCATTCAATCTCTCTTAAAATAATGATGCATGCAACTTCATGTCATTACTTTTTAACAATCTTAGCCTAGTTAATAGCACAGTAATATTCCAAAAAGGAGCAGGGAATTATTTCCACATTTAATTTTCATTGCAAAAGTGAAAGGAGCCCTCTCTCTCTCTCTTTTTTTTTTTTTTTTTCTGCCAGAGAAGCTGTCTGCTGCCTATGGCTGAATTAGCTCTGCTACATTACAGCTGAGCTAATGGATCAAAACCAAGTGATTAGTTTCCTACTCTTCTGAGCATTTCCAAGTACTGACTGACTGGCTCCCAGAAACCTGGACATGGGTTTTCAATGTCTACATGAAGTTGGCTTGGGTCTTTTGACCTTCTAGCAGACTTAACTTGGGATTCATTATATGCGTTCCTTTGGGTTTCTGGGTTGCAAAGAATAATTAGGAAAGAGGGCTTCTGGGGAGTTTAATAGAGATCATGCATCTACATTCAGTTTTTCAATCTTAGTCAAAAACCCAGATGATCCAAAATGGCCTAATGCAAGGACTGACCATTCATTCATTAATCCATTCATCCATCCATTCATCAGTTACTGTGTGCCAGGCACTGTCCTTGGCACTCAGCATGCTATACTGAACACTACAGAGACAGTTCCCTGTGTTGAAGCTCATAGCAGCAATGTTTTGAGTAGGAGAATTCCTCAATAAAAAATGTTCTTGATTGGAACAAGCACAATTAGTGGGACCATTTGTTTTGGGAGGAAGGAGAATAATAAGCAGCATACAAACCTAAATATTGACTTAAATCAGAAGATGCATCCCAAATAATATTAAATGTGGGAAAAAAATGAGTATCTTTGAACCACAATGAGATGCCACTAAACATGCAACAGAATGGCCAAAGTTAAGAAGGCTGGCAACACTGTATGTTGGCAAGGATGTAGGGCAACTATTACTCAAACATCGTTGTGGGAAGGTAAAAAATCAATCAACCACTTTGTAGAAAGTTCTGAGTTTCTTCTGAAACGAAACACACTAATATGCTGTGACCCAGCAGGTCCGCTCCTCGGTAGATATCCAAGAGAAATGAAAGCGTATGTCCACAGAAGACTTGTATAATAAAGTCAGTAGCAACTCTATTCATAACAGCCAAAAGATGGCACAGTTGTTCATCAACAGGAGACTAAGTGAACAAACTTTAGTATCTTCATTCGGTGGAGTACTACTCAAAACACGAAAGAAACAAAGTACTGATACGCGTAACAACGTAGATGAATCTCACAGACATTATGCTAAGTGAAATGTCAAACACAAAAGAGTAGATATCATATGACTCCATTTATTTGAAACTAGAACAGGCAAAACTAAGCTACTGTGGAAAAAAATCAGAACAGTGATTGCCTCTGGAGGAGAAGGGAGAGGGGACTTGCAGGGAAGAGACCCCAAAAAACTTTCTGGGGTGACAGTAATGTCCTATGTCTTGATAGGTACTTGGGTTACACAGGTGTATTCATTTGTCAAAATTCATGTAATGCTACACTTAAGAATTGTGCATTTCACTGTATGCAAATTTTACAAGAGAGAACAACTGTAGACAAATATTGAACTCTGATTAATGATACCCATGCTGATGTCTACAACTTGCTTTGAAATGCATCAAAACTATAAGCAGATGGATGGAGGGAAGGAAGAAGGAAGGATAAAGAGATGATGGATGAATATGTGATAAAGCGAGCAGAGTAAAATAGAACTCTAGAAACTAGGTGGTTGGTATATGGGTGTTCATTGTAAAATTAACCTTTCTGTACGTTGAAATTATCATAAGAAAGCATTAGAAAACCATCTCTGAATCAAGTAACTATGGTAGATGAAATACATCACTGGCATCTTTATGTCTCCCTATTTAGGCCATTTTTAAACTTTGTTGCCCCCTTGTCTCCCACTTAAAGAACCGTTATCCCCCCTTATGCCTTCTGAAAGCTCAAGGTCCTTCCTTACATCCTCTTCCATCCAATAAACCGAAAAATCAACACATGTGAACTTGTTAAGGCTTTAAAATAGGTCAATGTGCATGATCCTCACACTGGGGTACTTATACTTCAATCCAGTAATTCATTTAACATTCACTAATTGTTTTTTTTTTTAAAGATTTATTTATTTGAGAGGGAGAGAGAGAGCGGGCGCACAAGCACAAGTGAGGGAAGAGGCAGATGGAGAGAATCTCAAGCAGACTCCCCATTGAGCACGGAGCCCGACGAGGAGCTGATCTCAGGCCCCATGAGACCATGACCTGAGCCCAAACCAAGAGTCAGACACTTAACTGACTGTGCCACCCAGGTGCCCCTGATTATCTTTTACATTTCCCCATGGCCTCATCTACTCCCTCTTATTTCAATGTAGTAATTACCATGTTTTGCGCACCTTCTGTGGGCCAGCTACCATGCTAAGTGCTTTTGTAAATTATCACTGTCACCAGAAACAACCCTGCTATGTAGGAGGCACCATCACTGCTTTACAGATGAGGAAACTACAGAATTTTCTTAACATCACACACCTGTCGTAGGGCAAAGCCAGCGTTCAAAACCTGGCGTGTCTGATCCTGAAGGCCATGCAACTTTAACAAGCAGTAAAAGACGAACTTTAAGGTTCTTTTCTGTTCTAGAACCGGATTCCAGAGGGTTAAAAACAAAAATAAAGCAAAAAAAAAAAAAAAAAAGCCATACTAGACATTGTTGAGCAGAGCTGTTAAGTTTAAGGGTCTTATTGAAACTATAACTAACTGAAAATCCTCATCGTATCTGAGGCATTACCTGCAGCAAATCCTAAAGACGGCTGAGGTTCCTATTCCCCAAATACACCCTTGTTTTAAGCATGACACAATGCAAAAAAAGACAATCAGGGATAAATCTGGAAAACAGCATACCAGCTGTCACCAGGAACCTGAGATCAACAGACTGTTACAGCTGAGGTTGAATTTGTTGTTTCCTGGAAGCCACAGTGTGTGTGGGGGGGGAGGGGGGATTAATCGAGTATTCCGTAGCACTTGCTTTCAGATCAAAGATAGCACACAAATATATCTGCAGGGCTGAGCATTTTTTTTTCCACCTGGGGACAACCTGGTAGGAATCTACCACATCCTGACTCAAGGAACGTTAACAGGGAACAGTTTCTTTGGCTTTTTTTTTTTTTTTTTAAACACAAAGATAGGAAAGCATTGTTCAAATGGGCAGACCTTTGGGAATACTCCTTAAAGCAGTGGATAACCTTAGATGGGAACTCCCTGAAGGCTTTGCTGTGAGGCTGACCATCAGGTTCACATAACTTCGTTTCATGCGAATCTCATAAATTATTGATTTAGAACCTGGAGACTCCAGACAAAGGACTAAGTGAACTGGCCTTTTGGTTGATGGTGGGCTGCAAGGGATTCATGACTGGTTTCTCTAAAAGCTATTCATGGGGCAGAAACTCAGAGTTTTGGGTTAGAATGCACACACTTCTCACTTTGCCATTAAACACTGCACATATGGCTCACCTAGATGATCAACTAAATTGTAACAATATCCCCCTTACATGAAACAGAGCCATGTGGTTTTCAAAGACCTCCAACCCCCCTCTCTCTGCCAACTCTCATCTTTGTACAACAGCCACAGCAAACACTGTCATTTCACTTTACAGATGAGAAAACAAAAGGAAAGAGATTGGACAAAAATTAGAAACGTGGTAGTCGGGGCGGCTAGAATTTGACCTTGCCCTGTGCTCTGACTAGTAACAGTAATTGTAACGGGAATGTAATAATAATAATAATAATAGTAGTTGTGATAGTAGGGATAGCCAACAGCAGCATAGTAATAGCCATAAAAACATCACAGCTTTAAGCAAGATGCTTTGCCTCTGTGGGTCGGGGATTCTCCCATCCACAGGCAGGATAGAAGGCTTCCCAAGTTCAGCAGCTCCCTCTCCTGGAGGATTTGGAAAACCGGAGCCCGTCTGCTGCCATTTTGTTAGTTCCTCACTAGCGCTCACTGCCGTCATGGAAGCACACAATGAAACCGAGAGGCTCCTACCTGGATCAGTTATGTGCTCAGATTTCCTAAAACCTTCCAGAGGCTGGCTGCAGTGGGAGACTCCCAGAAGAGGACTTGACCCTAGCCTTCTTGGCCAAGTCCTGAGATGGGGTTTATTTAGACTCACCTGTTGTCTGACATTTACTCCATCCCTCCCAATTCAAGGTGTGCTGATGCGGTTCCCAGGTGGTTTGGGGACCACCCATCCTTTATTTCCTCTCTTCCTATGCCTTATTATACTGAAAGAAGGTTGGAAGGTTGTCAGGATAAGGTAAAAAGTGTACGTCTCATGTGAGGGTTCATGAACTGTAGACATGTCCTCAGCCAAAAGTGAATGAGAACTGGCTCCTTGCAACTCACACATCCAGCACAAGCTGCCACAGCCAGGCTCTGTGACTCAGCTTACGGGTCCCCCAGCTGGCCAAAAACTAATCAAAAATACAATGACCTTGTATGTTATGAAAAAAAAAAATGCAACAACATGTCTTTAACTGAATGACACACAATTCCACAGATGTCTATGTTTTCACATATGACTAAGGCTAATTATCTCCAAGCCACCAAACGACTTACTAAGGATCACGGATGCTGGTATTCGGGAACAAATATCACTATGTTCCTAGAGTTCTCTGAAGTATTTTCGAAAGAGTAGTTGGGCCATGCAGAATCCCTTATGCCCCTTCTCACGTGCAGTAGAAGGGTCTTTGGTGCTAACGGGCACAGGAAAAATCATCTGAGTGGCCATAAATGAGGGGGGGGGAAAAGATTGATTGCATCTGACCACTAGAATTTCTACCTTAGCCCATGACCTATTTTCCGTCTTCCCAAGCTCTTCACGTTCTCATTATCACCAACTCGCCTTCCTCATTCCACAGGAAAGATGATGCACTTCCAGAGGTGCTACCATCCAGCTCTCTGCCAGCCTGCATGCTGAAGTGCAGGAGCTGCTACGAAGTCCTGCTGTGGGGGAGGGAGGAGTTTTGCAGCCTGAAGAAAGAGAGAGTGGAAGGAGAGTCTACGGCACATCAATTACCAACCTCAAGGGCTGTTCATTAAGTGAGATGATTTCTATAAAGCACCTAGCACATAATAAATGCTCAATAAACATTAGACCCTTTCACTCCCCCTCCCACAGTCCGTCTTCTACCTGCTGATTAATTAGCAAGAGCGCTACATATCTGAGGGATGCGCCATACAGAGCGTGGACAGTTGATTCATCATGAATAATGTAATGTCACAATCTGGACTATTTATATTCAGATGAATTGTACATAATATGCCACACATGCTAAAGAGGAACATTAATATTTAGCATTCCAAGCTAAGCCGGGATGATTAATTTGGCTTTAACTTTGTATCTTCTTTGCAGAATTTCCAATCTCTTCTCCTTTTAAAGGGACATTACAAGAAATATTTTCTTTTTTTTTTTTTAAAGATTTTATTTATTTATTTGACAGAGAGAGAGAGAGATAGCGAGAGCAGGAACACAAGCAGGGGGAGTGGGAGAGGGAGAAGCAGGCTTCCCACCCAGCAGGGAGCCCGATGTGGGGCTCGATCCCAGGACCCTGGGATCATGACCTGAGCCGAAGGCAGACGCTTAACGACTGAGCCACCCAGGCGCCCCACAAGAAATATTTTCTGAAACGTAAGTGGAACTTGCTTATGCATTTTTCAAAAGCCTTAAAAATCTCCATTGCTTTTTACCCAAATATTTCAGTTCTGAGACTTTATCCTAAAGAAGCATTTCCAAAATATAGAGGGGAGAAAATCATTATGCACAAATATATAATGATAGGTGATCGGTTCAGTAAATTCATCCATTATATAGAACATTATCCAGTCATTAAAAATTACTTACACAAAGCATTATCAATAAAATACAAATACACTTCTGTCAGAGATTTAAGCAGAAATAATTAGCATAGACTAAGGGATTGAAGGAAGAAACACCAACATGTTTACGATGGCCACTGTGAAACAGTGAGTCTACTGGTAACTCCTCTTCCTACTTTTTCACATTTTTATAGATATATTTCCCCAACCACTTTTTCAATCGAAAAAGCTCTTTTAAAAATAAACCAAACATCACTGACTCTAAGATCCACGAGGCCAGAGTCCTTGTTTCTCTTTCACTATTGTGACACCCAGTGTTAGCAGAGGACCTACCACATAAATAGACTTGGAGTGATTTTTATCAACTGGTTTTCCTGCACTAATTTCCACTACACATTTTTTTTTATGTTGGCAAAAAAAAAAGGGTAAATTTGGTGATAAGGAGGAAGGAGATAACGGTCACCAGCCACATTTCTTGAGTACCTTGCCTGTCCTGTGCTGGCCGCTTACCTATTCCATTTCTAATCCTTTTAACAGCCTTGTGAGTAAATGCCATTATTTGCATATTCCAGATGCGTAAACTGAGGCACACAGAGAACACTAAGGAATGTGCCCAAGTCCTACAGCTGGCAAGAGTGAATAAAACCCAATGGTGTAACTCCAGCGTTTTCACTCTTTCCAGTAAGACTCACCCAGCCATTTGGATTATTCTTGGGAATTCCAAAAGCAGAAGGTCTCTTGACACCAAGATAAGAAACTTCTAACATCTCAATTTCCCATCACAGATGTTCCTGCGTGATTACTGCTCTCCCCAGCTTAGTGCACATGACAAGGGTCTACATATTAAAAACTAGGCGTCTCATGACCCAGTTAACTTTTTTTTTTACTTTATCTGTATTTTTAAATTTTTATTTATTTATTTTTTGTTAGTTTCAGAGGTAAAATTTAGTGATTCATCAGTTGCATATAACACCCAGTGTTCATTCAGTCAAGTGCCCTCCTTAGTGCCTGGTACCCCTTACCCCATCCCTCCACCCACCTCCCCTCCAGCAACCCTCAGTTTGTTTCCTAGAGTTCAGCATCTCTTACGGTTTACCTCCCTCTCAATTTTCATCTTATTTTATTTTTCCTTCCCTTCCCCTATGTTCATCTGTTTTGTTTCTTAAATTCCACATAGAACTATCCTATGACCCAGCAATTGCACTACTATGTATTTATCCAAAGGATACAAACATAGTGATTTGAAGGGTATCTGCACCCCAATGTTTACAGTAGCCATGCCCACAATAGCCAGTTACCTTTCTATCACCCATCCGTTCAGATTCCTCCACTGAAGACCCTGGACTTGGCCTTCTGGAGTCCCCTGGCCCCCTGGCAAGGCCAGAGAGGACAGCTGTTCATTGGGCTATCTTGTCTACCCACGTCATCACCAGGAAGACAGACACCAAGGTTGCCTGCAGAATCAGACAGTGATGATCTCTGGTGGGCCTTGGGGTTTGTTGGATTTGCAGGTTTAGAAGGTGCTCACCTTTAAGGAGTCTTCCTCATTCTTTCTGCAAATATCCGTTGAGTGCTCTCTCTGCACAGCACAGTGCTAAGTGCTGGAGTTTGAGAGGGAGCCAAACCTATGAGATCCAGGTCTGTCTGGAGCTCACATCCCACAGAATGGGTAGCATCACACATAGAATAAGTGAACTCATGTGTGCCTGATGGACAAGTACATGGAGTTATGATAGGGCCATTCGGAAGATCACTGAGGAAGTACCAGTCGTCTGAACTATGAAGGGTGAGTAGAGATTGATTCAGCAAGAGGGAGTGGAGGGAGGACACATGGACTACAAGAAACCTGGCACCTTGGAGAAATACAGATGGCCAGATTTCCCCAGAGCACAGGGAAGCTAGCAAGAGGAGAGAGCAAAGAAGGAGGTGGAGGCCTGACACAGGGCACGTAAGGCCATGCTAGGGATATCTGCATGTATCCCCACAGCGATGGGATGTCATGAGCATACTATGAGCAGGCTCAAATGATGGTTCTAAAAAAATCCCTCTGACTAGTGGGGGAAGGAACTGGGGAGGGGCACAAGCGGATGCAAGCTCCTCCTTTGTGCCCTGGCACAGAGTAGCATCTCTCAATTTGTCACACACACCCGGGACACTGCCTCCTTCCTGAAGTCCACCCCGTCCCTGCAAGACTGTCTGAGGAACCCCTCCTGTGCCCTGGGACAGTCTGCACTTACCTCATCTGAGCAGATGTCACAATGTATTGGCACTTCCTGTTTACGTCACTGTACCAACATTAAATCACCAACATTAACCCGTCCTAATCTTTCCATATGTATTTGCCCATCCGATGCTCCCAATGTCCCTATGCAGCAGGTTCTATTAGCATCCCCATGGGAACACATGAGGAAACTGAGTCACAGAGAGGCAAGATAACATGTTGAAGGTGACGTGGGTACTACGTGGCACCACTGAGCTCCTGAGTCCATGCTCTCAACCACAATACTATAATGAATAACAAAAGAATGGAATTCTGATTTGTTATAGCCAGCATTTAATTATCTGTGTTAATGGTTTAAAGCAGTGGCCTGCATCCACCACAACAGTGAGTAACTGCAAAATAATCCCTGGTGGACTCGGTGATACATATGGGTTTTTTTCAGTAGATTGACCTTCGTAAATTATTGTGGGCATGGCTACTTAAAATAGCCAATGACAAAACCAACTCCTGTTCCCTAAGTAGCAATCAAACTAATGGACAGGAAGTAACTAAGAACTAAACTGGCTAAGCCAAAAAAAAAAAAAAGCACTCACTCAACAGATTTAATTAGCACTTACTTTGTCTTCAAGCTCCCGCCATCTTCCTCTGCTCCCCATCACTGCCCAATTTCTTGAAAGCATATCCCACACCACTGTCTCTACTTCCCTACCTCCTATTCACTCATCCTGAATTCACGCCTTTGTTCCCACAACTCCACTCAAGTCCACCCTACAAAGAGTCACCAATGACCACTATATTACCACGTCCAGTGGCTTCCTGCCATTCCTGCCATATCCATGGCATTCGATCCTCTGCAGTGCCTTCTCTTTAAAAATCCTCTCTTAGCACCTTGAGCACTGCTGCCTTCTCTCAAGAGTAGACCAAAGGATGAGGGATCCAGAGGGCCATATTTTATTCCTCATCTCTCTGTGACTGGCAAAATCATATATTCTCCCTCCGCCCTGAGTTTCAACCCACTAGGCCCTACTATGAGATTAACGAGTCCCAGCTGTGCCTTTCTCTTTTTACCTCTCCTAATCTTATAGGGACATCACAAAGAATTTTAATAAGGCAATAAGTACTTCAAGTCAATTGGAAAATACACGAATAAACAAAACCTCCACGTAGAGTGTACCATGTTGAATTCTGAGAGTTGCAGTCAGTGTCAATGAAATTTAGCCTGGCCCCCCAAAACTAGTTTTGCTTTGTTTTTCATTCTAGCAGGGGATTTCATTGAAGTCCATGAGAGGTACAGAGCTTCAGAGAAGAGGGAAACCACTCATCACACAGACGAGATTCCAGTAACTGCAGTTACATATTGTGGTGGATTACAAAGGGCTTGGGCTTTGGTATCAGACACTTGGGCTAAAACTCTCGTTCAGCAAATTACCAGTGCTATAAATTTCTGCACTCATGCTTAGCTCTCTGGTGCTTAAAGTTCTTATGTGAAAAATGAGGATGATAGTAGGAGGGGTAGGGAAGAACAAATGGGATGATGTATGTACAAAGGGAGTGAGTGCTCGTTTCCTCTCCTTACCATGTCGATTCAAAGGGTTCAGATGCTGCCATCGTCCCAATATAAGAAACACCACTCACGGCTCACTTCACAGCCCTGAGCTTCCCCATGCTTGGGCAGGGCCACATGAGTGGTATCGTCCAATGACGTGAGAGGGGAGGTCATCTGTGACACTTCTATTGAAGCGTTCAGGGGCCAGTGCAAGATGCTCTAGCCATCTATTCCTGGTGGCAGCGACCCAGAAGCCACATGATCAAAGCAGCTTGCATTTCTGACTCAACACCGGGAAGGCAGCCCTGGAGAGTTGTCTAACCCGCTGTGGAATCTGCCTGAGGGACACATAAACCATTGTTGTGCTAAACCACTCAATTTCTGGGTTGGTCTGTCATTATGCACAGCCTAGCCCACCCTGATTAAATCCATCACTCACTGGGGGTTCCTTGTTTTCTCAAAGGTGGAAGAAGGGATGAATTAAAGTTCATAGCTTTTCTTACCCCAGGTCTTCGCTATTAGCATCTCCCCTTTCCTTCCACCTCTCTCCATCACACACCAGAATCTGACATTTTAATTTGGCCTGTGAAGAACCTAAAGTCCAGACAGGTGAAATGACACATCCAAAGCCTCACAGCATGGAGGTGGCATGGCCAGGCCAAGAAGCCAGGTCCCCTGACTTCCCCGCAATTCTCCTACTGGCCACGCTACACCCCCACCCTAAAGCTTGCCACTTCAGATGTTAATAATGCTCCGAGCTTGCCATACCTTTCAATCACTGTTAAGTGATACAATCCATGCTACATTAATGCACTAATTACCAACAGAGCACATTACCATGCCCTAATCACTAAGAAGAAGTATTGTCAATTCACCATTCTGTTTGCCAATACATGCGAAATGTTTCCAGACTCATTCTGGAGGATTGACAAGAGGAGAGAAGATATAATACGATGAACAACAGATTGATTCATTTCATATTGATAACCAGTCAGGTGGCCCTTCTATTATTATTCTTTGTTAGCTGAACAAAATCCGACAGAGCCCCAGAAGGAAGGTGGCTGATAGCATTAGGTAGTGTGGGTGAGCTCTAGAAAAAAAACTCCCACCTGGTTTAGATTCTCATCCTCCCCCTTTTCTACCTCCATGGGTTTTCCAAGGCTCAGCTTTTCAGTCATAAAATGGGAATGAAACTAGTGCCAGACTCATGAGGTTGCCCTGAGAACAGTATCACGGACATAAAGTCCTGAGCAAAATGCCACAGAGTGAGAAGCTCAATCAATGCTGGCTGTGATTATGATTGTGAATTAGCTATGGGTATCCCTATTCATAGACAAAGAAACAGAGGCTCAGAGAGGTTAAGTAACTTGTCTAAGGTCACACAGCTGGTAAGTAGTAAGCAACAAGGCCAGGATTTCAATCCAGGGTGACCTGCATTTTTTTTTTCCACTTCACAACTATGTGCTAATTCAATTTATTCCTCATGGATTTTCTGTCTCCAAACATTTTCATGGATATGTACTTTGGGAAACACAAAGGGAATTCCACTTGGGAGTAGAGGGATAGGCATATTCACCGGGACTGTCATTTGGAACATATTCAGTCCTGTGCACTTACTGAGCATCTACAGTGTGCCCAGCACAGTGTGTAGCACTGGGATCACAGAGACAGATCGGATGTAGCCAAGGCCATCAGGGTCCAATGGAAGACTGATACGAATGTGAGTCAATTACAGTAACCTCAACAGCACAACAAAATATGAGAACACAGAGGAGAGAGGGTGGTCAAGAGACACTTCTTAGAAGAAGCAAAACCTCAAGCAAGTTTGGAAAGATCAATAAACACCTGCACGCGGATTTTCTGTCTCCAAACATTTTCTCATCTGGGCCCCAGATGTGAGATCAACCCGTAAATAGTCAAGAGGTGTGAATAGGTGTGCTGTTCTCAGGAAAGACAAGCAGCCAGTTCTGCTGGAAGATACCATGTGTATGAGGGGGAGGGGAAGGCCCAAGAGACCACACCAGGGTCCAGTCACTCCAGGGGACTCCTCACTAGATGGTGAAACCCAGAGCTCGAAGTGGGGGCTGACACCGGTGGGCAGGCTTTATCACAGAACCCTCTGTTTGCTGAGTGAAGCCAAGTAGGTCTAAAGCAGTGGTTCTGAACCCTGGCTACCAGGGAGCATTTAAAGAAATCCAATGACAGGATTCTGCCCCAGACCAATTAAATCAGCCACTCTGCAGGTTGGACACTGGTATTTCTGAAAGGCTTTTTGGAAAATTCTAATGTACAGCCAGGATTCAGGCTGCTGGTTTAGAGGCAAGAATAGCATCTGTGAGCTCATGCTAGGGAAGCAGAGTCTGGAAACAATATTTTTAGGAGATAAAATTGACAATTTTGATTGATGAGATGTAAGTGCTGAGAAGGGGGAAGAGGGTGGGTGGGAGGAGATACTCCAAATATATTAATAATTATATACATGTATAATCTCCCATAATATTGCCAGAGTGTCTAACAAGCCCATCAGCAATTATACATGTTTTCCATCCCCATGGTGGTTATCTAGGAGAGGACAAAAATATTACAATAATTCAAGAAAGCATACTGCATTCTACAGACATGATCCTCAATGCTCGGGGGTCTACGTTCATTCCAGTTACCCTGCATGATCCAGAGGGATTTGCGCTGAACTCATCCTGGCCTCCTAAAAGAGAAATTTCTAGGGAATTTTAGGGAAGGAATGAAATTGCTGTCTTGTTAGTGCATTATTTACTTTGATGCAGAATTCTAGCAGCCACAGCCCAGCCTGGGCCCCATTGTTCACATGGTTGGGTGGGAAGTGTAATGGGAATACCATTAATTTGATAGTTTTAAAGGAGGTGATTTCCAATCTGAATTATTCTTAAGTTGTGAAATGAGTCTGAGCCGGTTTGTAAAACAGAAGAGTCAATGCACCGTATAACCTTGATTTTTTTTAGAGTCCTCATGCCATGCAAAAAAAGATTCTCCTCTGAACCCATTATAAGGGGGTAAAAAAAAAAAAAGCCCGGATCCTCCCACCCCCTAGGCAAATTAGCAAGACAAATGTTAGCAAAGAGCTCTGCAGACGCACCATTATTTACAAAGGGGAGAGGGAAGAAGATGCTATGAAATAAATCATGCTGACAGTTCAATCAAAAAAAATCAGAATATATTATTCATGCTGCTTCTCAAGTGTTGGAAAGAAACTGGACAGGGAGAGCCAAATATGTACTCATGTGCTTTATTTACCCATAATAACAATTTGAATCCCTACGGAACCTCTGTTTAATGAAATCTGCATGCTAACCTGACGTGACAGGCCTGCTCAACACATATTTTTTTAAATTCCAACCCAGAGCCAGGGCTGTTCTAGGTACTGGGAACACAAAGGTGAGCAAGACAGGTGAGGTCCCAGATCCTATAAAGGGTAAATTCCAGTGCTGACCAGGGTGAACGGGCAGGCAACAAACAAGCAAACAAGTGCACGATGATCGACTCAGTAGAGACCAGCCAGGGGCTACTTTGTACTGGGGAATGGATGAGACCTCTCTGCCATGGTGCCATTTAAGCTGAGTGGCCAATCTGGGAGAATCTAGAGAAAGAGTGCTCCAGGGTGAGGTCCCCCCAGTGCAAAGACCTGGAAGTAAGACTAGGGTGGGCGTGTCCAGTGAACAGGAAGAAAGTCCGCGGCCCCAGCTGCAGTGAGCAAGATGGCGCAGGTAAGAGGTGAGGTCTGAGAGGGAGAAAGGAAATCTCCACCCCGACAGGACTTTGAAGGCTACAGGAAGGAAATTGGATTTTATTCTGAGTTGCAAGGCAGGCCCCTGGAGGGTTTTAAACAGAGGGGCAACATGATCTGATTTAAACACTTTGAAGACCCCTATGGTTAAGTCAGTAATTCAGTGTTGTGCTTGATTTCATGAGGGAGGAGATGGGGAGCTGCAGTAGCTGGGGGAGGGGCAGGAACACAAGCAGGCTTAGGGTTCAGAGAGAGGAGATCCACCCAGAGGAAATCCCTGAGAAAGACCAGCTGAAGCCATTGATGGTAAGAGGACAGAGTGAGCCATTGGAATCGCTTTTTAAGTGTTGATAAATGACCAACATTAACATGTCTGAGAAAAATGATATAGTGTAGGGGTGAGGGGTTGCCCCAGAAGAACAGGATCTGGAAGAGCAAACATGGACAAGCATGTCTCGGGAGGGGTAGGCACTAAATCCCAGAACCGTGAGAAACCTGGTCACTGGGGATGAGATTGGACAAGAATGCTCTAGGCCTCGGGGCACCTGGGTGGCTCCATTGGCTGAGCTGTCAACTTGTGGTTTCAGTTTAGGTCATGATCTTGGGGTCCCAGGATGGAGCCCTGAGACCAGCTCTGTGCTCAGCGTGGAGTCTGCTTCACGATTCTCTCTATCCCTCTGTCCCTCCCCCTGCTTGCTCACACGCACTCTCTCAAATAAATAAATCTTTTAAAAAAAGAAAACAATGCTATAGGCCTCACATCTCAACTGGAGGTGGCGCTGCCCCTACAGGGCAAGAGGCAGAATTTCTGTTGTCGAGGAGAGAGGATGCTACTGACTTCTAGTGGGGAGAAACGAGGGATACTGCTAACCATGGTACAGTGAATGAGAATTATCCCGCCCCCAGTGACCATGGAGCCAAGGCTGAGGAACCCTGACTGTACTACAGCAGTAGAGTCAGATAGTCCTGGATTTCAATCTGCACTGTGTGATCTTGGGCAATGTCCTTAATCTCAGTGTGCCTCAGTGTCTCCATCTGTAAAATGGAGATGACACTAGTCCCTGCTTCCCATGGGGATGTATATATAGAACTGAGGCCACTGGGGTAATAACCACACGGGCACTGGGAGGAGAAGACGGAGGCTATGTCATTCTTTGGAATGAGGTCTCAAAATACCTGGGTGAGCATGGCAGGTGGGGTAATGCTCTGAATGGGGCATCAGAAGATTGGGGTGTGGATCTGGGTTCCCTCACACACAACGGGTGACTTTGAAATGTGGCCCAGTCTTCCTCTGCCCTCCTTGTCCTAATTCACATATGGATATAGAAGCATAGGACCGTGTCTCCATGACCACCCAGGTGGGAACAGTCCTTCTCAGGTTCCATCCTCTAAGGTGGGACAGGGGAAGACCACGGACAATTAACTGACATGCCCAGTCTAAGCTGGGGTACCCTTCCTGCACATGGCAGTGGGGGGCTTACCTGTCCCAGAGAGCTTTCCTAAGGAGCACCTGGAGCCATCTTTACTTAACTCAACACTGAAGAGATAGTCAAAAAACATTAGCTAAGAATGTCTCAACTAATGTGGGATTTCTCAACCTCAGCCCTGTTGACATTTGGGACGATTCTCTGGGTGGGGGTTGGGGGCTGTCCTGTGTATTATAGAATATTCGGCAGCATCCCTGGACCTCTAACCACTAGACTTAAGTAACACCTAGTGGAGAACCACTGAACTAGCATGGTGTGGTAAAATAATCTGTGTAGAAAGATAAATGTTGGACTCAAATCTCATCTCTACCCCTTACTAGCCACAGAGCCTTACGCAAGCCACCTCCCCTCTTCAGGATTCTGTTTTCTCATCTGTAATATAGGTCTAGTACTTGGGAATGAAATAATATATAAAGTTCTTAGCACAGGGTCTAGCACATGATTGGTTCTCGAAAAGCTTTTATTCTTATTTCTTTTACATGGTGGAAAGTTCAAGTCAAGACAGAACTTAGTGGCTGGGTCCCCAGAACAAAATCCATCCATAATAAGAGGAGCCACAAACAGATAGTACGTACGACCCAATGCCTCTTTAACCCTGTGCTATGAACATTTGCTCTCTCCTCAATGGAGTGGATATGATTAAGATCACCACTGTCACCACTAGGGAAAGAAGACACTGTTGGAGTCTTCGTCATATCTGCAAGCTGTCTTGACCCCATTCTGACTCAAAGAACCCTTGACCCTTCAAGTCTTCCCCTTTATAGGGAGGGAGACTGTAAACCCCAACTCTTTACAAGATCTACCAACACAGGGGAAGAACAGGCATTGCAGCAGGCCAAGGCAGGGCATGGCAGGTCTCCCCGACAGCTTGTTTTTAAATCCTTCCAAACGAAAGCCAGTGTGCCTCCAAGGAACTGTCCGTGTGCTGGCAGATCCAAAAACAGAAGCAAAGCCTTCATGGCCAGCTGGAGGCAGACATCCTGATGAAGAAGTGCTACTAATTTAAGCCCATTTTGCGAGGTGGCCACAGACTCCATGGGTAATCACCACATTCTCCGGAGGGGACGGTTAAGCACCTTACCCTGGTCACGGGGATGGAGAAAACAAAAGCCTCTCAGAAAGGGAGCCTCCCGAGCAGCATGTTCAGCAGGACACTGTGCCCTAAGCATTTTCTTCCCATGCTATGTTCTGCTGAACAGAACAGACTTAGGATTTAAGATGCCTTTCAATGCTATTTTGGTGACAGGGAGCCAATGATGTCCCCAATCCTGCCCCACCTTTTATTCTTCCTCTTGGTGGAGTTCCTGCAGGACATATAAAGCAAAGAAACTTAGCCAAAAGGAAGCAAAGACTGCTTTGTTATTAGCTGGACCAATACCCAGCCCTTCAGTGCTGAACCTTCTAGAAAGACTAGTCTGTGTAACATGGACTTGACATGCAAATAAGAATCTTGGCTGGATGGAATGAAGAGGATCTCTAGATATTAGGCGTATGGCCGACGCAACTCACCAGATAGACCATCCAGTGTCCATCTATGGGGGCAGAGCAACAAGTAGGAGTGAAAGGATCTGGCTGGGCTGGCCCTGAGCTCAACTCAGTCACCCAGATGTATGGAAGGAACAGGAGAGAGGGAGCTTAGGGCAGTACACATCTTTAAAACATAGGACCTCCAATAAATGTGGCCCATATTAGCCTCTCCTACTCCAATAGAGGTAGGAGCTAGGATGGGAATGTACTGAAGAAGCTTCCAAACATGGGGAGACCAAAGCTGCTGAGAGACCTCTTCCCACTAACAAGGAGCTCTATTTAGAAGTGATCCTTTCTAGGGGCGCCTGGGTGGCTCAGTCAGTTAAGTATCCAACTCTTGATTTTGGCTCAGGTCATGATCTCAGGGTCCTGGGATCAAGCCCGAGTCAGACTCCGTGCTCAGTGGGGAGTCTGCTTGAGGATTCAGTCTCTCTGCTCCCTAACCCCTGCTCTCCAAAATAAATAAATAAATCTTAAAAAAAAAAAAAAAAGAAGTGATCCTTTCTAGGAAATACAAACTCAAATTGGTCCTCCCACCTCCAGTGCCAAATATTAGGAACGGGCACAGACGAAATGAGTTTCTGAAGATGCAATGCTGCTGACTTTGGAAAACAGTCCTTTGTTCATTCGGTTCTTCCTTTATCCAGCCTCACACAAAACAGCTTCCTGGGCTGCATGTGTGAGTCAGCGCTTCTCCTAGGATCCGGCCCGTGTACGAACCAAGGTCAGGTGTGGGTGAAGGAGAAACCATCCCAGCTCCCCCAGCTCTGCTCTCTGATTCACCTCCAGCCTTTTCTGCACTTGCTTCCCCAAGCTTTGCTCCCATTCCTGTCCCCTTCTCCGTGCAACTCAGGCATTTATTCATTCAGCAAATATTCAGTGCATACCTACATCTTGGGTGGATGCCCCCGGGGGCAAAGGCTGAGACAGGGATGTGGGGGCACGTGAGTCAGGGAGGGATAACCCTTCAAGAAAAGCTTCTAAAGGAGGAAGTGAGCAGAAGAGAGCAGGAGAAAGACCAGAGCAAGAATGTGGTCACAGGCAGAGCTTGGGCTTGATCTGATCCCCGAGGGGATGGCTCTCAGCAGTGACTGTCACGTTCTCGCTGCAAAGGGCTAGACAGTAAAGATTTGAGGCTTTGCAGACCATATGATCTCTGTCACAAGTGCTCAACTCTGCCATTGTAGCAGGAAAGCAGCCGGGGACAACACACAGATGCATGAGTGTGGCCATGAAGTCGAGGAGCTCGCCTGTCTTGCCCATCAGGGCACCCCATGCCCGGAACACTGTAGGCAGGAGTCAATGCTGTTACAGCCCCCCCACCCCCCACAGGTCCTCTTTATGGCCCCACTGGACCCATGCTCCAGCCGCCATGAATGCTGGGTGCTACTGGCTTGCAGCCGCCCTCCTTACACAGAAAATTGCCCACACCTAATAGCTCGTTGCATTGGAGATCACACTCCCTCCCCTCATCTACCCAGCAGCATCCCATAGCCAGTGGCTGATGCATATGGAGACACAAAAGACCGACCCTCTTGCCTCACAGACGGATACTTCAGGGGTACCTTATGTGCTCTCAAGTCAGGATTAGCAAGTTACAGCCCAGGGGCCTGTGTGGACCCACTGTGGATTCAACTCAATTCCCTGTGCCTAGCAGAGCCCGGAAGGAGCAGACAGCAGGTGTTTATTGAAGAGAATGAAATAAAATTAAACCTTGAAAGATCAGCAGGATTTGGGTAGGGTAGGGAGAGGAAAGCATCATTTCAGGCCCTCAAACAAACCAAGGGCTTTATTACGCACTGTCCTATCTGCCACCAACATTAGCCTGCTGCCCCCACACCACTGTGCCTGGCTAACCCACCTCCACAATGAACACCACTTAGATTCAACAACGGTTAATATTCTACATCCTATATTTTTGTAAATAATAGCAAACATTCTTTGGGGATTTACTATAGGTCAAGCACCTAGCAGATGCCGTATAGCATAGACGATAAGCTCTCTTCTTCCCATTTCACTGATGAGGAAAATGGGGCTTCAAGAAGTGAAATCACTTTCCAAATCCAAGCAGCAGCTAATGCTTGGAGCCTAACTTCCTGACCACTGGGGTGTGCTGCCTCATGACCCCCCAACTGTAGAATCTGTTGGAGAATCACAGAGGTTATGGGGTTCTTTCTAGGGTATCTGAGGCAGATCCTGAAGAGATGGTTCCAGAGAGCAGCTGAAAAGCTGACTGAACTCAGGAAGGTATACACGCCTGAGGTCTGGGAGCCAATCACCAGAGATGAACTCCAACAGCATCTACCCCAATCCTGTCCTTCCTTGCCATACATCTCCGACATGACCATTATTAGTGACTGGGCTCAGAAGCTTGCCACCTTGTATGATCTGAATTGATCCAGTAAAGAATTCTCTGAAAAGCACCATTAAGATGATTTATAGTCTAATTTTGGTTGCTATAGATTCTGAGTCAGACTTATGACTGGAGAGAGGAAAAAAAAAAAATCCTGCACTCACTTGGAATTCAGGCGAAGGTTTCCGTATTGATAGAGAAGCATGGCTGGCTGGGAAAAAGTCATATTTTTTAAGTTTACAGCTACCACTCCTGGTTTGGGGTTGCTATGGCAACCAAGGGCCTGCGGGGGGCCGGGGAGGGGAGGGCCTCCGCAATACGGAGCGCTGATTGATAGGTCTCCTGAACACTGCTTAGACACTTCTGTGCTAGGAGCCAGATAACATTAGTTTATTTATTAAAATACATGTTAAAACACCCAGTGGTCTCTCTTGCCCCGGCATTTCATTCTAATCATTGTTGTTAAGGAACTGTTAACAGGCTACTGATAGGAATGGAAGGCAGGTCCCATTAGGGAGCTAAACACCATTTTTCAGGGGTGGGGGGATGTGCCCAGGGCTATGGGCAGGCCCCGCATGGTGCATAATCATGCTAATTTGGCATGATTGATTGTTTCACTCTCCACCTACCCTCCCCAACCCCCCTACCCTGTCCCCATACTGGACCCACCCAGCTTCCAGGGAGTTTGAGGCATGGCTAATCCCCAGCAAAGACTTCTGATCCTGGCTGTGAGGGGGGCCAGGCTTGTGTCCAGCTAAGGCCTCTGAAGTTCTGTCTTCTCTGTCACTAGGCTGACAGCCTGGCCTAGGTGAGTGGCAGTTTGCACCTTGAGCAGAGCGAGTGTCATTGGGCACAGGGGGCTGGTGTATATCGCCTGTCAAAGGTAACACGGCTCAGGAGATGGCCTACAGCTGCGGTCAGGACAGGCTGGGGGTGAATCGCTGTCTTGCTACTTGCTAGATTCCTTACACTAAGCCCAAATACCAGCCAACGCTGCTCTATGCCATGAGTTCGAATCTCCAGAGCAACATAGATACAGTCTTTCTTTTTTATGTGCCAGCTTGTGCCATCTATATTTGAGAAGAATCACTATCATGCCCATCTTAGATTCCCCCTTTGCTCATTTATTCATTCTCTCATTCATCTACCCGTTCAGTTACCCAATCATTCCACAAATGTCTGTTGAGATTCTACTGTGTGCCAGACACTGGGCCACCAGGCTCAATGGGACAGACATAGTCCTGCTTCCATGTGATTTATATTTTACTTGGGAGAAAGGCACTAGAAACTATTTTTTAGGAGTTTTTTCGTGGTGGATCTTAAGAATGATAAAGGAGAAATAGAGGATTTTATTTTTATTTTTTTACAACTTTTTTTTTAAATGTTTTATTTATTTATTCATGAGAGAGAGGCAGAGGCAGAGGGAGAAGCAGGCTCCCTTCCTAGCAGGGATCCCGATGCGGGACTCGATCCCAGGACCCTGGGATCATGACCTGAGCCGAAGGCAGATGCTTAACCATCTGAGCCGCCCAGGCGCCCCAGAAATAGAGGATTTTAAAGGACAAATCTAATATTCTATAGGAGCAAGTAACTGGGACAAATAGGAACCTGCTTGACAAAGAAGATGCTGAAAGGCAAGAGAGGCATGACATATCTGAGGGGAAAAGCATTCCAGGGAAAGCAAGAAGCATGTGCAAAGGTCCTGTGGTAAGAAAGAATTCAACATGTTTGAGGAACTAAAAGAATAGTGGAAGTGAAAGAGAGTGAGAGATTCCATTGGAACATAGTGAAATCAGAAAAAAATCCCATTCCTTGCCTCTCCTCTAGCTTCTTGAAAAGCACATAGAAAGGAAATAGGGTGCTGGATGGAGCATAAATGTTGGAAAAAAGTTGGACTAATAATTTCTTCTGGACCGTGATCCCTGAATATGTCTGTGACTCTTGTGTTTGTGCCACTGTCACCTTATTTAAGCTGACAACTGTGTTTCCCAGAATCACCTTCCCTGTAGGGTTCTGGTTTAAACTGTCCAAAAAGGGAACTTGTGGGGGATTTTGAAAGCAGAGATTGAACTGCAGTCGTGAAGAAAGTCATTGAGTCCGATATGGTGAGGGACACAGGTGTTCTCAGAAGACCTCAGCATGCCCTCCCTCTCCTCTGCACTGCAGCAAGCTTGCCTTCCTGACCACCGGCCCTGCTGATCAATGGCATTCCCAGGCCACTACCAGGTGCCTGGCTGCTGACTCCCAGAGGTACAGCCATTCAGAGCCAACTGGCCCCGCAGAGCTCCTTTCGAGCACTCCTTTCTAGTCCTGCTTCTCCAGCTGGACATGTATTTGCCACATAGGCTGGTGCTACAGACAAACTGGTTATTGGCTTTTTCTGATGCCCTCGCTCCCCTTTCCAGGCCTTCATTTCCCCAGCTCCTCACCCAGGTGCTTGAGGTCCAATTCCTGTAAGAAAAGCTGGCTCCCAGAATACTCATCATGACTTTGTCTCCCAGGGAAGCTCAACTGACATCAATCCACTAGAAGGGGAGGGAAGAGAAAGGAAGGGCAGGCCAGGGGAGGGGAGGGCAGAGAAGACAAGACAAGACACCCCCACCCTATGACCTCTCAAGCCGTCTTGTCCTCCTGCAGGAAGGGATCCCCAGTGAGGGCCTCCCATTGAGGGTGCCTTTTGTGTCCTTCCTCCCTGATTTGAACAACTCACAGGTGTTGGCCTGTTGACACTCATTTCACAATTGAGGAAAAACAGGATGCCTTTCTGCCATCGGGAAATATGGCGCTGATTTAAACACTCTTCAGATCCAGGGAGACGTGGGAATGGAACTCTCGCTGCTCCCTTTCTCACTTCCGCATGTCCCACCCTGTTGGAACAGCCCTTGCCGTGGCTCCGCTCCATCACGGCCTGGGCTCAAATACCTGTTCTGATGCCTCCTGCATGTGGCCCTCAAGTGACCTCACCTCTCCTGTCCTCCTCTGAAAATGGAAGCAATCACAGTGGCCCCGAGAAGCATCCAGTGGGATGGTGGGTAGAAAGTTCTCAGCACAGTGCTTGACATTTAGTAAGTGCCACTGTTCTCACCGTGCTTGTTACAACAGGTCCAAATTCCTCTACCTGGCTTTGCATCTTTGCATCTTTGAATGAAATAGAATGCACAAAAGGGATGCATATTTTGCCCAACATCTTTTCACAACACTACGTCCTCTGAGAGTTCTACTGCCCTTCCCTGGTGTTCTTTCTCTTGTTCCTTAGACAGCCAGTGATGTAGTGGCTCTCTTGTTTGGCTCTCCCAAAAGCCATTCCCAAACCTCGTATCCTCTCCCACTGCAGACAGAATGAAGATAAACCAGAGAGCTGCTTTGCCATGCTCCCTGAAGCTCAGAGTGGACCCATGACCCAGGTCTGGTTAGTGAAATGCAATGGTGGAAATTCCTAAAGCATAGTGTCTAGGAAGGCTTTACTTTCCTGATGAAAGGGACAAGTCTTATTGGTGCTTCCCTTCCTCCTCCCTGCCTTGAAGGTGGATGTGATGACTGGTGCTGTGGCAGCCATCTTTCACACATGGGGATGAGAAGCTTACAACCAAGAAGAGTAGAACAGATGGACAGAAAGGACCCGAGTCCTTGAAAACATGACTGAGTTGCTGAACAAACCTGGAGACACATATGTGTCCTTATATTTATTCAATTTGTCATTGGGTAGAGGTTTGTGATTGCCACTTTTCATCATTTCCATTACTCTCATATGAAAGCGTTCTTAACTGATGCCAGGCTACTATGTCTCTTTTACATATAGGGGTGGGGAGGCTGGGCAAATGCCAAAAGACTTCACAGCTTAAAGGAGCAGAATCAGAGTTCAGTCCCAGAATTCTCTCCAGTTCCAAGCTCTTAACCAATACTGCTCTGCTGTGCTCAATGAATACAAGTTTCCCTACTCTGCCTTCTCTCCTCCATATATTTAAATTCCATTTTGATATCAAGTCTGATTCCTAGACCCTCCATAAGTCTTTCCATCATTAATCTAGTCCACAGAGAACTCGTGCTGCACTGATTCCCATTTTCCCATTTCTACATTGAAATGTGGCACTTCCTGGTTTTCTAATTCTTCAGGGGCATTGCACTTCTGACCCTCCCCTGCCCCCACCCCATTGGATCACATGCTTCTTAAGGTCAGAGAAGCCACTTACTACAGAGTAAATATCAGGGGATTTGGAGATTGGTTCAAATTCTGGTTTTACCTCTTGCCTGTTGTGTGGCTTTAAGAAAAAGTCCATCTCTCTGGGTCGCATTCTGATTTATGAAATGAAGGTCATAATATTGCCTTAAGGTATTAATGAGGAAACTATTTGTAAAGCAATTAGCAGAGTGCCTAACTCATAACCTGTACTCAAAATGATGGCTACCACTGTTATCACTGTGTGTTTTATTTCTTGTATGCTACCTTAATGTGTTGCAAAGGGACAACAAATAGGATGAATTCAATAAGCAACTGTTAATAGAACGGTCCATTGACTATTTCATTACAAACTTACTGAGATGTCACTTTATTCCAGACAGTGTGCTAAGTATTTGACTTTAAAGATTTTTTTTAAAAGTCAAATACAATACCCCTGTCTCAGACACATGAACAGGTAACTATAATACAATGTGACAAATTCGATAATAAAGAAACTCATGGGGTTTTATAGAGGGAGAGTGCTTATCAAATCTAGGAAGGCTTCCAGGAGGAGGTCCCAACTTGTCTCCAAAAGTGCAGAAGAAATTAAAACTACAGGTTCTGTGAATGCCTTCCCCCCCCCTAGAACTTTGTTATCCTTGCCTGAATTAAGTATAGGAACAGCAGATGCAGGAGTGGTGTTTGCATATCTACGAGTAAGGACTCAGATTCATGTTTATGATAATTGCTCGTGCATCTTAGGACTCCTGTCTAGAGGCTGGATTAGTTAGAAACAAGCTCCTTTTCAAGCTCACTTTCATTTCAGCTTTTCCTCCTCTGCAGTAAACACACAAGCCATTCTGTAAGCTCTCTCCCTTCCCTTTCAAGCACCGTGCATATTCTTAGAAGCAGCCTGCCAAGAAACAAAGGTTAATTCTGCACGGAATGAATTGCCAGAGCCATGTTCTTATTTTAAGTTTTGATTTAGGGAAGCGACGTGGGCCTGTCTTTATTTTGCAAAGTTCCCTCACATCTCCAAAGGCAGATCCATCAATGTCCCTCCACACATGGGCCAAAGTCACAGGCAAGATTTTGATCCTGCTCCTCTTAAGAGGCAGGAGACTGGCTTTGTCAGTGCTTACGGGCCCTCTGGTAAAGGGCGCTCTGTTGGAAGGCTTCCATCCTGCAAACCTGGCTGCATCCAGGGAGCTGTAGAGTCAACGGGCAACAACAAGGCTGACAGTAGTACTTAGATAAGAGCTCCTGAGGTTGATGCATTTATGAAATATGAGAAGGTCACAGGGGTCATCCTCAGTTGGTTACTAGGCTGCTGGAGTACTGCTGTCTTCCAGCTGTGAGCCTCTGATTGCCCCTGCCTCATCTGTAAGGGAATCAAGCCTGGTCTGAAAAGACTTTCCAAGGGCTTCTTGGGGGCTCTCCTATAAGGAGATTGCTGTATAACATGGAATGTTTCGTAGGTCTTGGGGTGCTTCATTCATTCACTGAATATTAATGAGTACCTACCGTGTGCCATGGGCAATCCAAATCCCCAATATGGACAAGCAGGGCTGCCACCTATGTTCGTCAAGTTCTGTGCTGCACACAGAAGGAAACTGAGGGGTCAATCCACTCCCCAAGCTATGAACTCATCAGCTGTGTCTGCCAAGAAGGTGGGACGTTTTCTAACTCATCCACTTAGAGAGAGCCATTTCCTCTAATTTGCATAAAAGTGCAGTCTACTTGGTGTACAGGGCAATCACAGTGCTTGCTTTTATTCTAGAAGAGGATGAGGAGGAGGCCAGAAGATGTGCATTGTGAGCAACTTGAGAACTGAGCTCATGCATTTTTTCATACTTGGGTCCTCCAGATAGGAGCTGCCTATCATGACCTCTTAAAAGACCCTGAAAAGAATTTGTGTTCATAAATGCATTATGGAATAATGTAAAATTTATTGAAAATTCCATGGAGTAAACTATCAACCTGATAATATGTGAGATGACTTGAGATTATACCAAGGGCTAAAAAGGAAATGAACAGTGTGGCATTAATGCAGTGATGGGGGAAGGGTATTACCTTAAATAAGTGGTCAACAAGGTTTTCCTCAGTGACGAGCATCTGAGCTTAGACTGAAGGTACAGAAGACCTGGCCATTAAAAAACTGGGGAGCCAAGGTATTCAAAGAGTCCAACACTCTAACTAGAGGAAGTTGTATGTGGATTTCCCAGGACACTTATTCGAGGGAAGGAGAGTTTCCCAGGGATAGCAACTGCATTTCCTTCTGGGTCCTGACATTGTTCTTATGCTCAGAATCAATCGATTCCTTGCTATTCTTGGTGGGCAGAAAGTCTTTGCAAAACTTGACCTTTCCCAAGTGTTATCAATAGAGCTAATAGAGATGCTGTCAGAAATGTCCACTAATCATCACACATCAGGGGGCTTTCTGAGTTCAGTGCTCTTGGTTCACAATTTCTGCTGCCCTTGGAATGTGTCAATGTTTGTTGAAGAGTCTTTCTTTACAGAAGTTTAATTATGGTATCATATTGATTCATTTTATGGCTTATATTTTTACATGTTTATATATCTATTTTCACCAATAGACTATAAGTTTCTAGAAGGAAGGGCTCTGATTTTTCCATTTTGTACTCCAACACTAAAATAGTATAGAATTCAAAATAGATATTTAGTCAATGCTTTTGTGTTCTGATGATCCTAAGATGATCCCATACACAAGTGGTTTGTTGTTTTGATACTTTAATTAACATTTAAGATGGATAGATAGATAACTAGAAAATCTAAAGTCACTCTCCTGGACTGATAACATTCACCTATGCATTATAAAGGACTTGAATATGGGGGTCTATGCATTTTTCCATACTCGGGTAATCTAGTATGAGCTGTCTTGTTGTGTCCTCTTAAAGGACCCTGAAAATAATTTATTCCCATAAATGCATTAGTGAATAATGTAAAATTTTCTAAAGATTCCATGGGATAAATAAGATATTTACACTTGCACACCAAGATCAACAATCCAAAATCCCCCTTTGAGCTGTCTTTTAACCAAAGTTCTCTCTCCCTTACTGTCTGAAAACTGTGTCTCTCTCTCCATGATTTCCCAAAAAGCTCCAACCTCATTGACATCTCCTCTTCCTTACTTCTTGGAGCATCTACTGTGGGCCAAACCATTTGTCAAAGCTTTTCTT
>NC_138373.1:23718373-23756512 GCF_054177405.1 Leptonychotes weddellii
ACACTGTTGGTGTGAATACAAGCTGGTACAGCCACTCTGGGGAACAGTATGGAGGTTCCTCAAAAAGTTAAAAAGAGAAATACCCTATGATCCAGCAATTGCCCTACTAGGTATTAACCCAAAGGATACAAAAATGCAGATTCAAAGGGGTACATGCACAATAGCCAGACTATGGAAAGAGCCCAAATGTCCATCAGCTGACGAATAGATAAAGATGCGGTATATATACACAATGGAATATTACTCAGCCATCAAAAAGAACGAAATCTTGCCATTCACAACAGCATGAATGGAGCTAGAGACTTGGTGTGCAAGTGTGCAAAATGTGCTAGGTGAAATAAGTCAGTCTGAGAAAGACAAATGCCATATGATTTCACTCATAAAAAAACTGATGAAAATATGGGAGGGGGGAGAAAAAAAAGGGGGGGAAAGAAACCATAAGAGATTCTTAAAGATAGAGAACAAACTGAGGGTTGAGGGAGGGAGACTGGTGAGGGATGGGCTAAGTGGGTGATGGGTATTAAGGAGGGCACTTGTTATGATGAGCACTGGGTATTGTTGTTTTTTTTTTTAAGATTTATTTATTTATTTGAGAGAGAGAGAGCAGGGGGGAGGGAGAGAGAATCTCAGGCAGAATTGGTGCCTAGTGCGGAGCCCCACGCGGGTCTCAATCTCACAATCCTGAGATCACAACCTGAGCTGAAACCCAGAGTTGGACACTTAACCAACTGCACCACCAAGGGACTGTGAGCACTGGGTGTTCTTTGTAAGTGATGAATCACTGAATTCTACTTCTGAAACCAATATTACACTGTATGTTAACTAGCTAGAATTAAATAAAAATTTGAAGAAAAAAAAATAAAGAAATGCATGTTCAAAAAAATAATAAATAAAATTAAAAAAATAAAAATCTACCTTGCTAAAAGTCCATAGTATGTACTTGGTGACCCTGTCCCTGGACTCAGCTAACTAGACCAAAGCAGGCACATGACCCTAATTGAGCCCATCACCCTCTCTCCCCCTGAGTATCTGGCACTGGGGCATGGAGAAGTAATTAATGGCTGAACTAGAAGACCTGTAGATAAGCAGACCTATGATGAGCAGATGAGCCAGAGGAGAAGCTGGACTAAAGAGAAAAGAGATGATGTGGTCAGAGAGACCAAGTGGGAATTCCTGGTGATTCTACAGTTTCCATGATGCCTCTGGCATTTGTTTTGATAAGATTCTCTCCGCACCTTTATAACAGCTTCACTTTCCCTTTGTCCTCTTTCATGTGTGCCTCTGGCCCATAAACCAAATTATCCCCGACCAACCACCTCCTTCCACCTGACAGAGACAACCATCCCTTCCCTCTGGGCTCCCCGTGCAACTTGCACACAGGCTCCTCTTAACACATTGCATGCAATTTGTCATTTACACATTTCCTCCTTACCAGGCTGTGAGCTACTGAAGTCAAGGTCTATGAGTTCATCCCTTATCCCTACTACCTAACTCTACCCTAGGGACATAATAAATGCCCAATAAATGTTTGTTGAATTGAATTAAGAACAATGTCATCTGCAGAATAAAATCATGTACATCTCAATTTGTTCCTAAGCCCTTACTGTTTCCCCAGGAGACCAGGATTCCACAATCAGCTTAGACATGCCTTTACAACATGCACCAACCGCAAGCCATGTGGGGGACTCTTCTCTAAAAATAAGCCCATTCCAGGGGCACCTGAGTGGCTCAATCGGTTAAGTGTCTGCCTTCGGACCGCAGGATCCCAGGATTCTGGGATCAAGCCCTGCATCAAGCTCCCTGCACAGCAAAGAGCCTAGCCTGCTTCTCCTTCTCCCTCTGCTGCTCCCCCCTGCTAGTTCTCCCCCTCTCTCTCTCTGTCAAATAAATAAATAAAATATTTTTTAAAAAACTAAAATGAAATTTCAAAACTCAGGAAACAAAATGGATATGGTTAGTAAATAACAAAATCCATGTTTTAAAACAATAATATGAAATGTGTATACACAAGTATGGCTTAAAAAGCCGTGAACACAACTGAAACTGGGCTAGCTCTGTAAATCATTAAAAACACTGTCAAGGATGGTTATCTATGTTCACCTACCCTCCATTTTGCCTGGGTATTTCAAAGTGAGCTAGCAAAAAAGTACCAAAGCAGGTTTTACCCAGTAGTTTTTCTTTGAGAGAATCCACGAAACCTTAACTTTTGTACATTGTAAGATCAGAAATTTAAATGTTACAATGTATATTCTTTTTACATAAAAGCATTGAGTAATCCAGAATTCGATACCTTACTTACTATACCATTTGATCTATGTGTACCTTTTCTTAGAATGGTGGTTTTCAAACTCATATGCACATTAAAATACCCAATGGAGATTTAAAATTGTTTGCCCACCCAAATCAATTAAGTTAGAATCCCTGGGTATAAGACCCAGGCCTTGGCATTTTTAAAAGCTCCTAAGATGATTCTAATACACAGCCCAGACAGAGAGCCACTGTCCTCAAAAACATTTGGGAATGCAAATCATCTGTTCCCATTAAACAGCAGATCTCTTACCTCCCTCTCAGATCTCCAACAACCTGATCCAGACAAGCAAGACCTAGGCAGGATAATGAGAACCAGATTTGGGGAAAGGGCTGTAAAGTACAGATGGGTAAGTGTCTCCTTAAAAGCTATTTGGGTCATGTCTATACAAGTCAGGTACCTCAGCAAGCACATTCTCCACTGCAAATTCACAAAACACACTTTCTGTCGGCCAACGTAAATGTGGTTGGGGGTCAGAATAAAAACTGCAGGCAGGGTGGCTGTCAGTTTTGGATATCCTGGGGGGGTGGGGGAGGGAGTGGCTCATTGGTCACCATTAGGAATTGGTCATCACCCATTCTGGTTGTCTTAGACTCTTCGCCCTCCTTATGACAAAGTACAAGCTAGAACAACATGAAATAATGCCAACAACACTTCCAACAGAATTAATAAGACTTTTTAGAGGTATGCATAGGACTTCATGTGCTCCCAATACAAAACATTTAACCATTATTCAGTTGGTCCACAGTTACCACTGTAGAGATAAAGATAAATGTGTACAATCTAATTGGAGTAAAGGATACATATCCCTGGAAAGAAATTTTCAGGTTGGGAGGTACTTTAGAAGTCAAACATTCCAACTGCTATAATTTAGGTTGTGGGATTCTGAGGCCCAGAGAGGACTAATTACTAAGGCTCCAAATTCTAAGACCACCATGCCACCTTCTCATCAAAGTCTTTTTTTTTTTTTTAGGATTTTATTTATTTATTTGAGAGAGAGAGAAAGAGAGAGGACGAGAGTGGGGTGAAGAGCAGAGGGAGAAGCAGACTCCCCACTGAGCAGGGAGCCTGATGTGGGGCTCAATTCTGAGACTCCAGGATCATGACCTGAGCTGAAGGCAGTCGCTTCACTGATTGAGCCACCCAGGCACCCTTCAAAGTATTTTTTCTTGAGCCCATCAAGGCTTGACCACTATGGTGGATTAATAATATTTCAGAAAGAACACGGAGGCAGGAGGATAAGGGGTTTCCATAGTTACACTGGGCACAGCTAAAATCTGAACACTAGTCTCTCCCACCAAGTCTAGTATGAACAAACAGGTATTGGCCCCAGATAAACTACACATATTCTAGTCTGAAATGCCAGCTCAGAAAAGTTATTAATTGAATCATCTTGAAAAAAAAGTTCACCTCCTGGAGCCTCAGTTTTGTTCGTCATAAGTAAAATACATATAACAAAAAAAATCTATCCTGCAGGACAGTTAGGAAGATAAAGTGAGATCACCAGGGGTCAGCGGGCTTTTTCTATAAAGGGCCAGGTAGTGAATATTTTAGTCTTTGTGGGCCACGTGAGGTCTCTGTTGCAAGTTTTCTCACTCTTTTTTTTATAACCCTTTAAAAAATGTAAAATAAAATAAAATAAAACATTCTTAGCTCATGGACCATACAGAGGCAGACCACCACCTATAATCGCAGTGGCCGATCAAAACCATACGGTCCAAGAATGTAGAAACCAGGCATGTCTTAGTACTGTATATTTAGCAACCTAGGGTAGCACTAGATGTGAGTATTTGCTCTACAAATGTCTGTTAATGAATAAAATATGTAAAGGGCTTGGTCCAAGGTCCAACATGTAAAATTTACTGTGTTTATTTCATGTTGTTACATGAATATAACAATATGAGACAATATGAGAGATAGAAATACACCATCCGTACAGGAAGACTGAAAGAGGTGAATTAGCTAATAAAAGGATTCCAAGAAAAAATAGGCAACTGTGATCTGGAATAGCTAGGCAAAGTACCACTGAGGAGGTGGCATTTGGCTGAGCTTGGAAGAATGGGGAAATTTTGGAGAAACAGAGAAATTCAGAAGGGAAATCAGAAGGAAGTTGTGCACCTGCCACTGTGCCATGTTTTATCTATGTTATCAGAACAAGATTATGGTTTGACAAAGACCACCTCATTCTATGATTCCTTAGGATGTGAAATTCAATGGTTATTAGGATAACCAATGGATATGGGCAAATTCCCATAAGGAGAATGGAACCCTTATTGTTTTGAGTTTCAATGATAGTAGACTACCTTTGATGAACAAAGATGGCCCTGAATGACCAGTGAACATGAAAACGTATGAAAGTCCCTTCTGATTCACTACGAAATAAAAGGGAAACGTGATCCGTTATTTTGGTTCAATGCCACAATCTCAATAGTCACAGGAGCTGATTCTGCACACAGATTGTGGCTAAGCCTGGAAACTTCAGGTGACCTAGCCCACTGAGCGCTATAGTTGCATCTTGGATTACTGACTGTGCACGTGCATGTCAACTGTAGACCTATGATTGCGAAGCCGGTCCTCAGACAGCATGGGACAACTGTGGTTGAGTGTCACATGAGGGAGAAGCACTCTTCTTCTCCCCCCTCCCACTACATACACCCTCCAACACACGCTCAGACGAGTTACTACCAGGCCAGCATTGGGGTTTAGAATTACACTGATCAGATCACTAACGGAAATGTTACCCAATTTATACCTCCCAGCTCGTGAATGGTTACGTACTGGCAATGGAAACGTTATCACATTTGAATTCTCCCATCCTCTTTAACAGATGAGGAAGTAGTTTCAAAGGTGAAAAAACTGGCTCTTGTTCATTCAGCTCAACAGTGGAGTTAGGTCTCTCTGTCTTTTCACTAAACCACATGGTTCATCTTAATGGATGAATTATAAATGACTAGCATCAGCTCCCTTGCCAAGAACGGATTTTGAATGGCAGAAGGCTTTGAGTCTCTGAGCAAGGATCTGACACTCAGACGGGGGAGGCAGAGAGAGTGAAGATAAACTTCAGAGTTGTTTTCCTTGGGTACAGAAACCCCAGACTTCATCAATCAAGTACACAGGATCTAAGGGCCTTACTTGAGCGCAGCTGGAGTTTGGATGATGATGATGCCCAGAGGGTCGTTAGACCATTGCTGCAGTCAAAACGTACACAGCAATCAGACCCGGGGTTGCAGCTCAGGCTTCATAAACCTGCTGCCATGAGGAGTCAAGAAGAGATGGGCATGGACCAAGGAGACAAAGCACGCCCCACTCCCTCGTTCAGAATAATGGGCCGTGTCTATTAAAACGTAACCTCTAGATTCATCATGCTAGATGGGCTATGTCAAGTACAGATGCTAGTAGTTGGTCTGTTTCATTCAACTCTTTGAGATTGATCAATAAAAAGATGTATATGGTGCCTGTGTGTCTGGCAAAAAAAAAAACAAAATGAAACGACCTCAGTGAATATGAACAATGATTAGATTTCTTAGAGTACCTATGAGACCCTGAGTAAACCAGGCAGGTTCAAGTATGTGATGGATTTCTGCTGTCCAATTTAATATTTAATATTTTAATATTTAATCCAAAAGTCGTGTGCCCCATTTTTTTAAGTTACAGAATATTAAAAAGTGAAGCTATTAAAAGCAGTAAGTGTTTTAGTTCAGGAAGAGAGTACAACCTTCCCTAAGTGACACGTGGCTCTGGGTGTCTTGCTTTGTTTTTGAAAACATGGATTTATTTCTTAAGTACTTATTATTAATGCAACAACGGTCCTACCTGGTATTTATATAGTATCTTGTCTTCTGAGGAATATTTTGGCTGAATAACATCATCTGTCTTTATGAACTTCATTGTCAGGAAGAATACTGGACTAACTTTTGAGAAAACAGAGGACTGGAGAGATTAAACAGGTTTTCCCAAGTCACAGAGTAAATCCACTGGATTTACTCACAGAGAAGCTGCTCAACAGTGTCGGCTGGTTACAATAGTAAAATCCCCACTCAAGATTTTCAGAGCAATGTCCTTTCCACCGTTTGTTTACTGCTTACTCATAAACCTTTACCTAGAGAGGGGTGCATGTGGGACAGAGACACAAACCTTGCTTTCCAAATGATTTATTCAACTCCTTGAGAAAATATTCATCCAGTGCCTACCATGTGTCGGGCACCATCGAAGCCCTAGAGCTGTGCATTCCTTTCCTACGGCTGCTGTCACAAATCACCACAAACTTAGTGGCTTAAAATAACACACGTTTACTATCTTATGGCTCTGGAGGCCAGGAGTCCTAAAATCAAGGTGTCAGAAGGGCTGTGTTTCCTCGGAAGGCTTTAGGAGAGAACCCACTGCCTTGCCTCTTCCAGCTCCTAGAGCATTCCTTGCTCATGGGATCTTCCCCCATCTTTAAAGTCCACCCCTCCACCCTCTCCATTTTCTGACTCTGACCCTCTTACAAGACGCCGTGATTGCTCTGGGCCCACGTGGATAACCCAGGCAAATCTCCCCATATCGAGGTCCACCAAGTCCCCTTTGCTCTGCGAGGTAACATGCCAACAGGCTCCAACAACTGGGACAGGGTCTTCCTTGGGAAGGTGGGTCGTTATTCAGTCCACCACAGTGTGTAAGGACACTTGACTTGGTCCAGCCCCTCACAGCCATCATCATGGGGTGGGAAAGAGACAGGCAGGTGAATGATGACAAACCACGACGGTAAGCAACAAGAGACAGTAAGAGGATGAGCTTCTAACCCAGGCTGATGGGTGTGAAGAAGACTGCCGGGGAAGATGATGTCCAAATCTAGCCTTAGAGGATTAACGGGACACAATCAGGCACAAGAGCAAGGTGGTATGTTGGAAGTCAGGCAGGCCAGAGAGCAAGGATGCTCCAGGCGAAAGAAACAGCACAAGCATAGTGGAGGATGGGGGTCTAGTTCACTGACTTGGTCTGCTTTGCTTCAGAGTCATCCTGAGTGGTAGAAAAAGAACGAGACTGGTCAGCATAACCATGAAGTGCAGGGGGCCTGGAGTCAGGTAATCTGGACTTTCTCCAGGCCCCAACCCTTCTTAAAAGTTTGACTTCTCTGATTTTCAGTTTTCTCCTCTGTCAAATGCAAGTAACAGTGGTACCTACAGAGTTGCCCGAAGCATAAAATGAAGTCATGAGCATAAAGTTCCCAGCACAGTGCCTCCATAGTAGGTGTTCAATAAACACTGGGGTCTTTTGCTGTGGTTGCTTCACTCTGGGCTCTTCTGCTCTGGAATGCTACAACGGGGTTCGTGTCAGGAAGCCCCTCTAGGAAAAGCAGGTGACGCTGGCCCAGGAGACTCTCGTCCCTGGGGGGTTATCACATCTTACTTCATGAAGCTTAAGAGGACTTCTCCAGGATGTTACGTGGGGCACAAAATACAGTTCAGAGGAAGCAAGACCACGGCCACATACCCAGACCTCCAGATCCCGCAAAATTTCCATTGTTGGAGGGGCACCTGGGTGGCTCAGTCAATTAAGCATCTGCCTTCAGCTCTGGCCATGATCCCAGGGTCCTGGGACCGAGCTCCGCATCAGGCTCCCTGCTCAGCGGAGAGCCTGCTTCTCTCTCTCTCTCTCTCCCTCTGTCCCTCGCCACTTCTCATTCTCTCTCTCTCAAATAAATAAATAAAACCTTTTAAAATTTTTTCATTGTTGGAGTTCCACTTTTCTCTCTTCTTGAAATAGCCACATGTGGTTATTCTGAGGATAAATAAATAGCTGTGATTTCTGTTCACCAGAGGAGCCCTAACTTCCTGACTTTTTCCCCACAATGTCGACAGTGTCATGTAGATGAAAAGAAGTTGCAGACGCCGGGCCAGGTCAGCTGCTAATAATCACATCTCTTCAGTCAAGTGACAGAACCTGAATTTACCCACTGACAAAATGAAAGGTTTTGAACGTGATGATTTGTAAGACTCCTGAATTTAAAATTCTGTGATTCTATAGTGAGTTTGGAGCAGACACTAACTACAGAAAGGCAGCCTGGGTTGATGGGCACAGTATGACTTTGGGACATTATGTGCTTGAGTCCGTGCTGAGATTTACTCACAAGGTTACTTAACTTCCCTGAGTCTCAGCTTCTGCAAAATGAGGATAAAAGGGCCCACCTGGAGGGGTTGATAGGGAGAATACATGAAATACCATAGGTGACAGAATCTGGCACAAAATCAGTGTTCAGTAATTGCCGAATGCAAAAGTTGAAAGGTGAGGTGTCTCACCAAAGGTTCACCTTCAAATACCGGTGGCCAAATCCTGTTCTGATTTTGGCAGATCCAAATCCTATTCAAATCCTGCTCTTCTTTTTCTAAATTTAATGTTTACTGTTATCAAAGTATCAAGGGTTTATAGTTCAAAAAAGTGTTAAAAGGCTTAAAAATAAAATAAAATAAAAGGCCATTCCCTTCCTCGCCCCTCCCCACCACTAAAGAATGCTCCCCAGAGGAAATAACTTCTAACTTTTTTCCATTCCTGGTAGTTTCTAGTTTCCCTTCAAAATAACATGCTCATTCTGTTGTTTTCATTTCTTTTCTTTTTTTGGATGGAAATGTGTTCATTATTTTATTTTTTTAATTTGATAAATTTGACATGTTGCAGTTAGTAAATTTAAGATACACAGTGTGTTACTTTGGTACATTTATATATCCAATATGATTATACATTTAATATGATTACCATTGTTTCTTAATTTATCAATTTTTTTTTAAAGATTTTATTTATTTGACAGAGAGAGACACAGCGAGAGAAGGAACACAAGCAGGGGGAGCGGGAGAGGGAGAAGCAGACTTCCCGCCCAGCAGGGAGCCCGAGGCGGGGCTCGATCCCAGGACCCTGGGATCATGACCTGAGCCGAAGGCAGACGCTTAACGACTGAGCCACCCAGGTGCCCGCTTAATTTATCAATTTTAACTTCCTGTTAACAGTATTAAAAAATGTAGTCTCCTCCCTCCCCCACCCTCATATCCTGCCAATTCTGTAATACTGCATTTTTGGCTAAATCAATAATCAGCATGTGCATCACTCTGGCTGTTGAGCCAAACAGAGGACAATGATTCCATTTCTCCCCCATTCAGGTTCAGTTTTTCCCGAAGTTCTTGCCTTTTTTCCTTTTTGACTGACTGTCTAGGCACCTAATATGAATTCTTCCCTGAAATCTCCACCACAACTCCAAACAAATTTTAACATGATGAAATTCATCAGTAAGCTCTCAGTCCTCTACCTAGGAGGTAAAGATATCAGGCAATGACACCTGGGTCATCTTCTCCAATATGGACGGGTTGCTCCGCAGATCTCCTATGTAAGGGTCGTCCCACATAACCTACTTCCCTCCTCCCCTTCATCACCTTCCCATCCTCCTAGGACTGTCTTTAACCTCTTGGCTCTGCTGAATCCCATTTCCATGCTTCCATATTTTCCTTGTTCTTGATTTCCTTTTTTTTTTTTTTTTTAAGAAAGACACATAGTGGAGCGCCTGGGTGGCTCCGTCGGTTAAGTGTCTGTCTTCAGCTCAGGTCATGATCCCAGGGTCCTGGGATCGAGTCCCGCATCAGGCTCCTTGCTCAGTCTGCTTCTCCCTCTCCCTCCACTGCTCCTCCTGCTTGTGCTCTCCCTCAAATAAATAAATAAAATTAAAAAAAGAAAGGCACATAGTCCAAAAGCTTTCTCAAGTAAATTTTTAAAAATTTACTTTGAGGTATAGTTGACATAGAATGTTGTATTAGTTTCATTAGTTACAACACTATGATTTGACATTTCTATAGTCTAAAAATAGTTTTCATTATGTCTTCACTCTTGAGTAATAGTTTGAGTGGGCATCAAATCTTAGGTTATAGTTTTGAGAGCAGGGATCTATTGTCTTCTAGCTTCTAGTATTTCTGCTGAGAAGCCCAGTGTCAATTCCTTATTCTTAATCCTTTTCATATGACCTGCTATTATTCCCTTGCAGTTTTTAGGATTATCTCTGCATCCTCAGCATTCTGTGACTTAAAAATGATGTGCTTTATACTGAGTTTGAAAATTTATTTTACTGGGTACTCAGTAAATCTCTATAGCCTGGAGCTTCATACCTTTTACTTCTGGGAAATTTTACAGCATTCATTCTTTGATAAGCTTCTCTCTGACATTTTCTGTTTCCTCTCTCTGCAATTTCTGGTAGTTATATATACAACCTTTGAACTATTCCTCTACTTTCCTGAAATCTTCCCTAATTTACATCTCTTTGACTGTTCTTTCTACCTTCTTGGAAATTTCCTGAACTTTCTCTTTCAACTATGCTTTTAAAAGTTTGCCTTATCTTTCATATTTTTAATTCGTAAGAGTTGTTTCTTGTGCTCTTACAGCTCACCCTTTATAGCATGCTTCTTTTGTTGCAGCAATGAAATATTTTCTCTAAATTCTGTGAGAATCATAATTATTATGTATTTGAAGTTTTCTTCTGCTTCTTGCATTGTCTCTGTTTTTCTCAACTTCCATTTTACTGTTTGTATGTTTTAGTTTTTTTCTCATGAAAACTTTCCTCAAATGGCTAACAACACTTTGCAATGCACTAATATTTGAATGAAGTAAACACAAACACACACACATACACACACACATACTCACAGTCACACTCACATACTGATTGGAGGATCTGTGGACAGAGTTCATCAGTTGAAATTCACGAAAGAATTTCACTCTCATGGACCAAGCTATTCTCCTGCAATAATCCCAAATGTTAGTATCTGTAGCTATCTTTTTGGGGGTTCTTTCTGTTTCTTTCAAGAAGATTCTTCTAATTTTGTGTCTGGAGGAATAATCCCAGCTGCCTACATTCCAGGAGCATGCCCACCACTCTCTGTGCTTAATATTTCTGAATAAAGAGCCATCCTGATTCAGTTTTTTCTGAATCTTCCCTTCCCATTCCCTGCCTAGCTTCCCAGGATGGAGCTGGGAGTCTGAGGGTCTATCAAACTGACTCTCCTGATACCAGTCCATCCTTTGCTCATGCTTTCTGAGGTAGGTGGTACCTCCAATTCCTGAAACCTTCTGAGGTTTTGTGACCCAAATCACCTTGATTTTTATTTATGTCCCCATCCCCTCCTTGACAAGTCCTTAGATTTTGGTTTTCTTCACTTTGTTACTTCAGTTACCATTCATTGATCCTCATTCCATTGCTCAAAACTTGGTTGACATACCTTATCCATGATTGTCTTCTCTCTTATTTTAATTTCTCACTCTACTTATACCATTTCAATCCCTTCAGTGACATTTATGAGGGAGTTCCCACGAAGGAATAGAGATAAATGGACAAGTTCAATCTGCAGTGTTTAAGTAGGAGATCTGTTGGGGGTTCCCTTCTGTGAAAGATTCTGTACATGGGTGGCACAAGGAAAAATACAGAGAATGTGTTTCTCTCATAAAGTCTCTAGGTTTCTGGGCGCCTGGGTGGCTCAGTCGTTGAGCGTCTGCCTTCAGCTCAGGTCATGATCCCAGGGTCCTGGGATCGAATCCCACATCAGGCTCCCTGCCCAGCAGGAAGCCTGTTTCTCCCTCTCCCACTCCCCCTGCTTGTGTTCCTGCTCTCGCTATCTCTGTCTCCATCAAATAAATAAATAAAATCTTTAAAAAAAAAAAAGTCTCTAGGTTTCTAATTCACAGTGGCTTCATTTTCTAGAGTAACAGAATTATCTAGGGTCACTCTGCCCTCTCTAGAGATCTAGATTAAATTACCCTGAACTCCAACGTCACATCTTGTCCTTCCTGAGGATTCCCAACATTCCCAAAGTTTATATTTTTCCTAAGCACCCTTTTCACTGCTCAGATGGACTGGGGTTGTTTTTGTTTGCTTGCTTGCTTATCTGCCCTGGCATCACTTCAAATCTGGGGCACAGGGCTTTTTTTGTATTTCAGCCCATCCTCTCACTTCCCCCCACACACAAAGGAAATAACCCTTCTGAACAGTTTCTCCACATATAATAGACTTCTAACTTCTCTAGAATGACATCTGGTGTCAAATGGTAAGATTTTAATTTCCCTCGCCCTGCTATTCCATGATCTCTGTAGAAGTTTATTTCTAAAATGAACAAAAAAATACAAATTGCATGGGTCTTCTATGTATCCTAATAGGAGAGATGAGGAAATCATAGTTTTCTACCAAGGAGGTAGATGGTCTACGGCCAAGAATCCTCATAATAATACTTAACAAGACATCCTATATCTGCTTTTGGTTTCCATACCCCAAGAAAGAATTAAGATGTTTAGAACACGGCCAAGAGGTGACAAAGGACATCTGTGTACATTATTTCATTTAATCTTCTTAACAACCTTGTGAGATATCATTTCTTCCCATTTTACATATGAGGCAACAGAGTCTAAATGACTTCTCTGAGTCACAGAGCTAGAGAACGGCAAAGTCAAGAATTTTAATAACTTCCACTGACCACCACTGTGCTTACTATACATAGAAATAGATACATAGATATATATATGGATGTGTGTGTGTGTGTGTGTATATATATGTGTGTAACTCTTCATTCTCATGATTACAATCGGTTATTGTTATTCCTCTTTCTCGTGTTTAGAAACGAAGACTCAGAGAAGTTAAACAACATGCCTGAAGTAACATATATAAATAGTGGGTGTATAAAATACTGAAAGGCTCCTGGAGGGCAATTTAGTAATACACATTAGATGTCTTACAATGATCATGCTCTTTGACCTGGAGGTAATTACTTCTAGGCATTTATCCTTGGGAGCCATAATAGACATGTGCACAGTTTTTTTTTTTTCCATAAAAAATGCTAAGCATAGTATTCTTTACAATAGCACACTTAGAAAAACTAAAAGAGAAAATGAGACAGGGTGAGAGAGAGGGAGAGAGAGAGACCTTAAATATCCACCAATAGGGGATTTCAGTAAATAAATTATAGTATATTCACATAATAGAAAATTATTACATGGCTACTGAAAATAACACAATGGAAATGTTTTTCAAGGCATGGAAACACATCCATTATGAAGAGCAACAAAGCCATAAATAAAACCCTATAAACAGTTTCCACTGTTTTGGGGTTTTTTAAAGATTTATTTATTCTAAAGAGAGAGAGAGTGTGTGTGCACAAGCAGGGGGAAGGGCAGAGGGAGAGGGAGAGAGAATCTCAAGCAGAGTCCTCACTCAGTGGGGAGCCGGATGCGGGGCTTGATCTCATGTCCCTGAGATCATGACCTGGGAGGAAACCAAGAGACAGATGCTCAACCGACTGTGCCACCGAGGCACCCCTCCACTGTTTTTTGTAAGCAACACCAACAATTATAACTAACACCAAAATAGGGCTTCCTCCATACCAAGCACTTTTCATGGACATATCAAAGTAAATGATGACTATCTCTCATTAGTATGATATTTCTTCTTCACACTTTTTAATATTTACTAGGTATTTTTAATAAACATATAAGAATATAAATACCAACCCATTATTATAAGCATAGATAGAATTTTTAAAATAGGTTAGTAACTTTGGGATTTCTGGGATGATTAAAAAAACAAAAACAAAACAGTCTGCCATTCTGAGATTATCAGGCTCACAAACCACACAATCCCAAGAGACAGGAGCCAAATTCCTGAGCTAAGGAGCCCCTGGTCTCATGCATGTTTTCATCTTGGGTCAATTCTGGGGCATCTCCTGGCCAGTTCCCAATTTTGTTTCTGCCATATGTGTTAGGCAAGGGATTCCAGAGGGTTCTCTACAGGGGGTGGACCAAGTGAACGTTCAGTTTTATTGCATCCCGGAAGTTATAAGCTCTCCAGGGATTCAGAACACATTGCTTCTTTATGCTCTATAAGCTTGGGAAGCAGGGGTCTCTCTGCATTCTAAACTGACCCTTCTGCAATTAGAAATGAGATTTCCAGCAGGAGCTCCATCTCGGTGTGAACAGCAGACAATAGCCTTTGGCTCTCTCTAACAAGATCATTGAACCAGGCTCTTCAAATTGGCTAAATTTATATTGCACACTAGGCCCTGTGAATAAATAACAAGGAAATTCTTTTGTTAGCTTGAAAATAATCTATACAAATTCTATCTTAATAATAGTCTCTCAACAGGCCACATCAGTACCGGCAGGCAGGAGCCCGATCAGAGATGGGAACAAGAGCTTGGAGTTTTGAGTAACTGTAATGAAATGCTACACCTGCTGCCTCTCTAAGTAGAATTGATTGGATAAAAATTTAGTACGCAAGAGTCATCCTGCGCTTGTTTCCCAGTCTTTCAGTGTCTGGAGATTAAGGACCTATTTCCCTGGAACCTGGAAGATGCTTTGAATTTCTAGCGAGATAAGCAGCGGCCTGGCACATGAGAGGTGCTCTGTGTTTAAAAATCAAACAAACTGGGAAGGGGGGGCAATATCCGTTGGTCACTCCATCAGTTAATATTCATTTGGTGTCATGCAAACCTCTTTCCACACTGCCCGAAGCACAAAGAGAATTTATTCACTTACATAACTGAACATTTCAGGAGATGGACCAGCTGCAGGTGTGGCTTGATCAAGGGTTAAAATGGTATCGCAAAACCTAATTCCTCTTTCTTTAAATTGCAACTTGACGCACCTCATGGTGGCTTCATTTTCTTTTTTCTTTAAACAAGTTCTTCCGTTATGATCAGAGACAGCTGCAATGTTTTCAGAATTACATCCTTTCGGCTTCAAATTCCTTGTGGAAAGAGTGAGAATCTCTTTCTCTGGAGGCCCAACAAAAAGCTCATTATGCTTCACTGGCTCTGTTTAGGTCACATAACTAGCCACTGAACTAACCACCATGGCAAATGAATAGATCTAAGTATGAACCAACCTCGACCTGGTTCCCTTGTCTTCCCCTGCAGTTAGGGAAAATGGGAGGGAGATCTCATCACCACCCAAAAACATGGATTGAAATGGGGAAGGACTAACTGATCCACAGCTAAATCAGAGTATACTTGAAAAGAGGAGTGTGCTGGATCTGGTGGCAAAGACCTCAAATCCAACACAGACATTAAAGAAAAATACTAATTGTGCCCTTTAAAGAAGCCACTTAAAGCTCCTTCTCTGCAAAGTGTCATGATCCACCTTCTATTTCTCACAGCACAATCCATGGGGTGGGAGCCTTCTCCCACCTCATCGCAACCCCTGCTCTTCGTGGGTGGATCTATCCAGGCCCCTACCTTCACTCCTGCCCTCCCTCAATTCTTCGGCCTGTCCTGATGAAGGTGGGGAGTTTCCTCTACATCGTAGTATTAGCCATCCCTTACAGTTTCCTCAGGCATGGAGCAACATCCCTTAGGCAAAAAGCTCATTTAATCTTCACAGAAACTCTAGGAGGTCACATCTGCTATTTATGAGAAAAATGAGGTTCAGGAAGATGATGAAACTTGGGCAAGATCATACAGCTACGAAATGGGGGGAAAGGAATCTAATTGTAGCATGATTTCTGAGCCAGTGCCCTTCACTATACAATTCCATTATCTGCTTTCTCCACCATACTGCACTGATTCATGGCAAGGCTTCTGCTTGCTCTCTTTTTCTTAGACTTGATGGTTTCCCAATCTAGCCTCCATTCCCACACTTCTTGCTCTCAGTGTAAATAAGCTTTAAGCTCCACACCATTGGCTGAGAGCCCAATACCTCTTAAGCATACCAAGCTGGCTTCAAGGGTGTGACTACATTTCCTACTTGAACACTGCCGCCTGCTTGGTCCCGGGAATCCTGCACACTAGTTGTGTTTTTTTATCCCTCTGCCTCCTGATTAGGAAAATCCACTTTGACAATATCTTACTTTATTTGCTACCTTCCCTGCCAAGAAGAAGTTTCCTTCCACAAGATAGGTAAGCCCAAAATTACAGAAAAAGAAATATAAGTGCCCCATAGCAATATGCAAAGATGCACAGTGTCACGGAGAATATTAATTTCCTCCCACAAGACAGGTAAACCAAAAATTAGAGAAGAAGAAATACAAGTGCCCCATAGCAATATGCAAAGATGCTTAGTATCACCGAGAATAAAAGAGATGCAAATTAAAACTGCATTTGAAATAACTGCATAGATTGGCAAATACAAAAAAAAAAAAAATAGACAACTTATTCCTTTGGCGAAGCTGTGGGAAACAGATACTTTCATCTATTCTGGTGGATTGCAGAATGCTACAACCCTTTAGGAGAGGAAATTGCCAATGCTTACAAAAACTATCTACCCATTTACCCTTTGACTAGCAATCCCACTTCAAGGGCTCCGTTCCAAGGAAAAGGGGTCAAAAATTTGAGTGCACAAATGCATAAGCCTATTCATTGTGGTATTACTTGTAATAGAAAAGACTGGAAAGTACCCAAATGTCCATCAGCAGAGGACCGATTAAAAAAACGATAGTATGTGCTCAGTACGTGCTCACGATGGAGTACTACACAACTGTATAAAAGGGATGAGGAATGCAGCTGCTGCTTATTATTTGCAATTCTGTATTTGCCAATTAGCCCACTAGCTACAATTTACTTGAGCCTCCCAAGTCAATACTGATAGCACTTTTTGCAGTCATTCCCAGACATGCACATGCATAGAAGAGCAAAACATTTGAGTGGTCTGATGTGTACCTTCCCAGTTAGGGTCAAACAAGGTAACTCTCTGCCTTCTTCTTTCAGTTCTCATACTATAAACTTGTGTCCTTTACACAGTATTTAGTGCCACATTTTTCACACTTTTGTGCTTTCCGATGATTTTAACTGTTTAAAATATACCCAAGCATAATGCCAAAGTACCATCAAGAGTTCCTAAGCAAAAGAAAGCTGTGATTTGCCTGGCAGAGAAATATGTGTGTTTTGTTAGATAAGCTTTGTTTGGGCATGAGTTAGTGTCTGAGCCCGATGTTAATGAATTAACAACATATATTAAATAAGGGGTCTTTAAATAGAAACACACATAAAATAAGTTTATGTATTGGTTGGTTGACAGAAAAATTTTGTGACAAGAGGCTCACAGGAATCTAACCATGTATTTCCCCTAGGAGCAAGGATTCAGGATTTTCAGGTTCAGTGTTGATGGCAACTTTATAGAATATAACTACAACAAATGATGAGCATTTCCTACATTTCTACATAGTGATAAGGTGTGATCTCCAGGATGCAGTCATACGTAAAAAAGTAAGGTGCCGGGGCCTGATGGTTCAGCTGGTTAAACATCAGATTCTTGATCTCAGCTCAAGTCTTGATCTCAGGGTCATGAGTTCAGGCCCCACAGTGGGCTCCACACTGGGTGAGGAGCCTACTTAAAAAAAAAGGTGCAAAACGATGATTATGGAATGCTACTTTTTAACCTAAGAAAGGGAATAGATATGAATAGATATTTACTTGCTTACATGGAAGAAAAACAGTGAAAGAATACACCAAAAATAGTTACCTAATGCAAGGGGTAAAAAACATGATGTGGAGGGGAGAGGCATGGAAACTAGACTTCTCTGAATGCAATCTGTTCTAGATATTTTACTTTTGAAGCAAGTTTATGTTTTTTAAAATCTTATATTTGTAAAACAATATTTTAGCAAAATTATATAATAAATTAAACCAAATTTTCAAGAAGCAATCCCACAAAATCTAAAACAAGATGAAATAAATGAACTAAACTGTGTATCAGGTTGGTAGCTTCACAGTGAAGAACTATGTTAAACCATTTTAAAATACAGTAATTTGCCTGCATTTCCCCACTGGGATACAGCCTAAGGTTAAAAACAACTGCAAAGAAATTGCAAGCTGTTTTCAGAAATCATATTTTTAGTTGTAATATTGATTTTGTTATTCTGGGACTGTTGTAAGAATGTTGTAGGATAAAGCAAGTGAGTATTTATGTTGCTGTAACTACGGCTGAGGATTTTTGTTATGGGGAAGCAATATCCAAGTACAGAATGAGAAAACTTGGGTAAGCCCTCTGACCTTAAATGTTCATTGGAGATAGCGGGAGGAACACAGGATGTGTTTTTTCTTTTAAAAATACCAACTTCCCAGCCCTATCTACATAAAAGGCCTAGAAAGAATGACACAGCCCAGACTGCGGTTTCTAAATACCATTTCCCACTAAAAGGAATGAGGGCTCCTTGGATAAGTGGCCAATTCCTCATCCAGTCAGAAAATATGAAGAATGAGCCCAGAACATGAGATTGTCCCAGAAGGCAAGAGAGTTAGCAAAGACCACTGAAGTCGAAAGGATACAAGCAGGTCTCTGAGAAGATATTCCTACTGGCCAAAGGTAGTTTGATTTTAACTTGAAAAAGAAGAACATACACAATGAATTAAAATAATTAAATATGTTGGAGCATCTGGGTGGCTCAGTCGGTTAAGCGTCTGCCTTTGGCTCAGGTCATGATCCTAGGGTCCTGGGATCAAACTCCGCATTGGGCTCCTTGCTCATTGGGGAACCTACTTCTCCCTCTCCCTCTGCCCCTCCCCCTGCTCGTGAGCACGCTTTCTCTCTCTCTCTCAAATAAAATATTTTTTAAAAATTAAATAATTAAATATGTTAAGCATCAATGAGTTCAAAATGATACTTAAGAAACCTCAAGAAAATTCTTTTTTTTTTTTTAAAAGAATCTCAGCTAATAAGGAATGAGAGACTTAGAAAATCAACACATTCCACCTCTAAAAAATGACGGATCTAGACAGTGATTTCATTGGTGGCTAAAATAATGGGGTAAAAAGTTAAAGAAGAATTTTATTATGGGTGTATCAGGCTGATACCACCTGTACCCAACTGGTAAATCTTAAAGAAAGCCAATCAGAAGGGATATGCATCTTGATTTAATGCACTGGGAAGTACCACAAGCCCACACAAATTACCATTCCCCTCCTCCTCCAAAAATCAAACCTAGATCTAACTACCAGCTTATAAGAAATAGACAGGATAGAGGAACAGGTTACATGATATTGCCGCTATGAATCAGCAGAATCTGGAATGTTGGAAATTCTACCCAATAAACAGATCAGAAACTTGAAATAGATAAATGGAGAAAAACGTGGGAAGAAGAACTTTAAAATGTAGAGACCCAAGAGATCTATTAACCTAATGCAGTACATGGACCTTCTGTAGAGTTTAATTCAATAAAATCAATGGTATTGTGCACACACACACACACACACTCAGGATAGTTGAGGAAATGTGGACAGTAACTGGATATTTTATGATTCTAACGAATTATTTTTAGGTGTGATGCTGGTACTGTAGTTATGTTTCTGAAAAGTCCTTATATTTTAGGGATGCATTCTGTAATATTTACAGATAAAATGGCACCCTGTCTTGGAATTGCTTCAACATAATCCAAGGGGAGAGAGGCCATAGTGTGGCCAATCACCTTGACCTGCTGGAACTGAAGGGATTCCTAGGACAATGGACAACAGTACTAAAAGCTGGGAAAGTCCTTGACAAACTGGGATGGTTGGCTACCCTGTGAGTGAGTGACAGTAAAGGGGAAACAAGACGGACCCCATGATGATAATGATGGGCACATGGGCTTCATTTTAGGATTCTCTTGTCTTTTGATTTGTTAGAAAATTTTCATGGAAAATAAAACAAGGTGCTGTCTCCTTTGTGTAGCTGGACCCATGGAGGTGACATCTGTGTCCTTCCCCCAGCTGCTACTCCATACCGTCATCTGGACTTTCCACTGGCCTCTTTCTCCCCAACCACCAACCCCACCTCCCCACAAAAGAAACACAAAGCAGAAGTTGTGAGCATGGCAGTTCAAATCCCCGCTCTGGGGTCACAAAGATGAGAGTTCAAGTCCTGCCTTTTCCTCTCTATGTCTGAATGGCTTCTTAACCTCTGAAACTCAATTTTCTCATGAACAAATTCAGAGTCAAAAGAATGGCTGCATCATAGGGTTGCTACAAGGTTTCAGTAAGGATATGTAAGCAAAGTGCTTAGAACAGTGCCTGACCCTCTTCATGTCATCTTGGCTGTAAGATACATGCTTTCCTTCATTTTCCACATTTCACCTTCTGAAATCAGAACCCCCCCTTTTTTTTAATGAAAGTTGCACATCCAGAGTTCTCCAATGTAAACAATAGTATAATAACTACTTTTTCTAGTTTCCGTCTTTGATGCTTCGACATCTTGGGGCCCTCCCAGCATAGCCAGTTCCTAGAGATAGTAAATGCCTGTGAGCATACCTTTCCAATGCAAACCAACCAACCTGGAGCCCATATCCTTAACTGCCTCCCTTATGGGGCTCTCTACTCTGGGTAACTATCCATCTGTTCTAATCCCCCCCGGGGCCAGGTACCAGACAACTAGGGACAGCCCCTACACACTGAAGCCTGCTGTAATTATTCAAACTAGTTAAGCCTACTTATCCTTCTTCCACCGGTGCCTTCCCACAAAAACCACAATAAAGGCTCTTGCCTACTTTGTCCCCTCACGGCCTCTGCCTTCTGCCCAACCCTGGTATTTCTGCAAGTAGCCCTGCAGGGCACACTGTGCTTGTTTCTAGGGACCAATGAGTAAAAACTTCTTCCTTTATGGCAGTCATTTACCTTTCTCTGTGCCTTTCCACACTGAATTAAAACAAATCCCAGGTACTCTTAAAACAAAGAGAAACCAACTCCAGCCTACTTAGGAAAAAAACAAAACAAAACAGTAAGAAGTTCACAGATGTTAAGAGGAGAGCAGGACACCAGACTGAGAAAATAAGTAAAGCCCAGAGAGGTTTAACAGCCCCATGTTCTCCAGAAACATTCTTTTGAGGATGCTATCACTGATGCAGCTACCCACTGGATGCTCAAGGCAGGAGCTCCCAGACTCTCAAGGCTGCCACTGCCAATGGACCCTTGACGTTTTCATTACTAGACTCTCAAGATTCAAGGTCATGGGCCTGAACTTCTGGTTGACCAAGGCTATATGATTTAAGTATACTCCAGGTGCCAGAAAGTGGCAAAGAGGGTCTATCTGGCTCCTTTGGCTTCTTCTATCACTCAAGACAGTATTTCCCACTGGATGCACAAAGGAAGATGCTCTTAAAAATAAGAAAGTTTATACCTTGAGGAGCAAATAGGTCAAAAGACCATGAGAGAAGCCAAAAACAACTTGCTAAGAAGATGAGTAAGCTTTATCTTGTCATTGCTGAGCACGTGCTAACTTTGCCAAATGTCTTGGCATAATAAATCATGGAATTATCAAAGCCAGGAGAGACTGGTGTTAATTGATTAATGGACTGTGAAGGACTAGTCAGGAGCTGTCTATCTATCTATCATAAAGCTTCCAGTGACTTCAGAGAAGCCTTTTAACTTCTTCAGCACCTAATTCAATTAAAGGATTACAAGTTTCACTGAATAGAAACTGTAGATGAGAAACCAATATTCTTCAGTTTGACTCAGAATTATATTATCAATCCTAAGAACATGAAAGAGGTCAAGTAGCGTGAGTCATGATAAAGAGCAGCACATCAAGATGACTCTGCAGGAATGTCCAAAGTCATTCAGTAGAGCCTTGGGATTCAGAATAGGAAGAGGCTTGACTCAGAATGGATTGTGGTTTTGAAAGAAAAAGGAATCAAATTTTAAAGACAAATTTAAGCTCTTTTTGATGAGTAAAATCAAATTGTCTACAATTTAACAGTATTTCTCCTTCCACCCCACACCCTACCCCCAAAAGTTGTCATTAAATCTGTGGTGATTTTTAGAATCAATAAGATACTGTAGCAAATGCCAAGTAAACTTTGGTTTAAAGATATGGCCTTCGGGTGGCATCTTCTAGACCCAGCTAGACTTTCTTCTTTTCCTTTCTTGACCATATGCTCTTTGCCTGAACTTCCTCACCTCTGTACAGTCCACAGTCCCATGTCCGAGCTGAGTGGAGTATAGGGACCAGGGGACATTAAGGTTTTGATTTCTTCCCCATGAGCAATGCCAGGAAGCAGTCTCTGCTGTACAGTGAGGGAGACCACTGGGAAGAAAGGGTAGGGAGGCAGACCAATCGCTATCGGTTCGTTTCTTCGCCTGCGCCCCTGAGCTGGTGGCTACAGGCCCTGAGAATGCTTGGGAAATTTGTCCATCCTTCCTGTAGAGCCTGTTATACCTTTGAGTGCAGACAGGCACAGAGAAATGGGAGCTGGGGGTGAGCAAAAGAATGCAGCTGCCGTTGGCTCCCGTTGCCTGTCATACTCAAGGCCAGGAGTCATGTATCACTAAAACCACTCAGCTCTTCTCCAAATCTCGTTTCTAAAAACGGTGAGCCTTCCTTTATCTGACTGCATTCAAAATTTATTATTGGATTCCATTTTTGTTTACTTGTTATGTTTCAGGAACTGTATGCATACTATCTCATTTAATCCTCACAAATGCACTATCGGTATTATTTCTCCTGCTCCCCCTTTTATAGATGATATAATTGAGCTTTGGAGGTGGAGACAGGACTTGACCCCAAGCTCTGTGTGCAAAACTCCTTTGAACTAATCAGCATTGGATTGAACTAATCAGATTCTCCTCCAAACATGCTTTTAAAAAATAAATAAATAAATAATGGCTTTATTGAGGTATAATTCACATACCATACAAGTCACCCTCTTAAAGTATGATTCAATAGTTTTTAGTGTATTTATAGAATTCTACAACCATTCCCAATATCTAATACCAGAATATTCTTATCACCCCCAAAATAAATTCTATTTCTATTAGTAGTCACTTATTCTCCCCACCCCGGTCTCTGGCTACCACTGACCTATTTTCTGTCTATCAATTATCTATTCTGGAAATTTCATATAAATGGAATCATATAATATGTGCCTTTTGGGTCTGACTACTTCACTTAGCATAATGTTTTCAAGGTTCATCAATGTTGTAACACAAATCAGTACTTCATTCCTTTTTATGATTGAAACAATACTCCATTGTACAGATATGGCACATTTTGTCTATTCATTCATCAGTGGATAGACATTTGGGTTGTTTCCACTTTTTTGCTGTCATAAATCATGTGTCATTCAATCTATGTCTAAGTTTTTATATAAGTTTTGGATGGACATATGTTTTCAACTTTTGTAGGTATATACCTAGGAGTGGAATTTCTGGGTTATATAGTAAATCTATGTTTATCTTTTGAGGAACTGCCAAACTGCTTTCCATGATGACTGCACCATTTTACATTCCCATCAGCAATGTATGAGGGTCCCAATTTCCCCACATCCTAGCCAACACTTGTTACTGTCTTTTTTATTAAAATAATCCCAGCAGGTATGAGTGGTATTTCATTATAGGTTTGATTTGCATTTCCCTAATGACTTATGATGTTGAGCATTTTTCATGGGCTTAATTACCATTTGTGTATCTTCTTTGGAGAAGTCACTATTCAAATTTTTTGCCCACTTTTAAATTGGTATATTTGTCTTTTTATTGTTGATTTGTGAGAGTCCTTCATAAATTTTCAATACAAGTCAGATTCAATACAGTCAATACTATTTGCAAACATATTATCCCATTCTGTGAGTCTTTTCACTTTCTTGTCAGTGTCCTTTGAAACACAAAAATTCTTAATTTTGATGAAGTCCAGTCTATTTTTTCTTTAGTTGTTAGTGCTTTTGGTGTCATATCCAAGAAACCATTACTTCGTACAAGGTCATGAAAATCTATTCCTATATTTCATTCTAAGAGTTTTATAGCCTTAGCTCTTAGATCTATGAACTATTTTCAGCCAATTTTGTATATGGTGTAAGGTAGGGATTCAATTTCCTTCTTTTGTATGTGGATATCTAGTTGCCCCAGTATCATTTGTTAAAAAGACTATTCTTTCCTCTATTTAATTGTCTTTATGACATTGAAGAAAATTTAAAGTTTTATTTCTAGACTTTCAGTTATCTTCCATTGATCTATATGTGTACCTTTATGCCAATACCACACTGTCTTGATTACAATAGCTTTGTAGTAAGTTAGCAATAGGAAACCTGAGTTTTCTACCTTTGTTCTTTTTTTTCTCTTCTTTCTTTCTTTTTTTTTTTTTTTTTTTGCCAAGAACTCTTGGGCTATTCTGAGTCCTTTGTATTTCCATATGAATTTTCAGAGCAGCTTGTCAAATTATGCAAAAGAGGCAGCTGATAGGGATGGCACTGAATTTTTTAATCAATTTGGGGACTATCGATGTATTATGACACTAAGTCTTAATCTCAATATTAAGTGTTCCAATTTATGAACACGAGATTTATTTCTATTCATTTAGATCTTCTTCAATTTCTTCCAATTTTTTTTTTTTTTAGTTTTCAGTGTATAAGTTTTATACTTCCTTTGTTAAATCTATTCCTAAGTATTTTATTCTTTTGCATGCTTTTGTACATGGAATTTTATTAATTTCTTTTTGGATTTTTCACTGCTAGTGTATATAAATACAATTGATTTTTGTAGATTTTTCTTATATCATGCATCCTTATTGATCAGATTTATTAGTTCTAATATATTTTTTGCATGTGAATTCTTTAAGATTTCCTCTCTGCATCCTCTAAACACTGCTGTGTGAAAGCCTGAATCTCTGGATGGTCTCTTCAGATCCAAACTTCATGTTAATTATAAGCATGACCCTCTCTTACCTTGTTGGTTCTAATTTTGTCTTTGTTGTTGCCTCATTGATTTCACCACCTGGTAGCTATTCCATCTTCTGGAAATAGTACCCCAATTTTCTCAAGGGATACATTCCCTCTCCTGCTCTCAGTCCATAGCCTTTGGGCAGCTCCAGTTCCAGGGGTGAACATCCAGTACAAATATGGCCCTCACATCCATCTGGCCATCACAACTGGTTTGGGCTGAGCATATAGCACAATCAGAACCAATGAGTTGCATTCTCAAGACTGAGAAGTCCCCCAGAAGGTCACACATTTTTCTTTTCTGTTGGACTTGGGTTCAACACAAAGACAAGAGATGGAGAGAGATTGGTTCTCTCTCTTCATCACTTCAACCCAGGATCACACCATACAGGAAGTCTGCCCAAGTCCTCAACTGTTCAGGTTTGTGATCCAATAAACTCTCCTTAGCAATTAGCCAGTTCAGAGCTGGTTGTCTGTCACTTGCACTGATGCTAGTGCAATTACTGGGTTAGGTATTGCTACTCATAGAAGAGGATAGTATCTTCCCATTGCAACCCCTAAGAGCTTTATTTTAAATAAATGGTTTAGTGATTAAGGTATAACAAACACTTCTAAAAAAATACTATCATGTTTTACCTTTCCATCCCATGAAGGAGGCTCAAATAAAAAAGAACTGATTTTCATTTGGGGCACACATATTTGAATTATTTAGCTTTATATCTGGCAATGCACTTTGCTCAAACTCCATGTGCAGCCCCTCTAGTGGTTAATTTAATATGGAACAGTCCAGGCTCCCTTTTTTCCCTGGTTTCGCTAATGGTGAGCTTGCTCTCAGAGGGTCTGAGGCCATGAAAACTCATCACCATAGTATTTTTTAAACGAATCCTATTGGGTGGAAACAGCCAGTGTATTTTATTAGGAGTCTCTCCTAGAAGGAGTTTTGCATAATATCCAACAGTGTTCAGCAAGAAAAAAATTTCTTTAAATAACCAGTTCCACAAGGGAGTTCTTTTACTTGTACACCTTTGTACATCACATGAACTCCAATCTTAAATTCTAGAGAGAGAGCTACCCTCAGCTTATGATTTCACGTTCACCAGGAACTGCAGAGGTTTTCAGCTCTGAGTACTAAAAACTGTCCCTCTGGTTAAAATATTTTAGCTGATAGAAAATATGAAACTACTTTGGTAAAGGAGGCTCTTTCATTTCACAGCTGTAGATTTATTTAGAAAGAGGGGATTAGGGAGGTCAGAGAGTGATCCCCTGACTAAATGGGCTTGATTTATTACTTGCCACCTTTATAAAGTAAAGGCACACAGCAGTGCTTAACAGCCTAGACTTGGAATCTCTCAAACATGGACCAAAACCTTGCCTCTACAGATCACTAGAATGTGCCCGTGGGCAAGTTACTGACCCACTGTGAGCTTCAGACTCTTCTTCTGTATAATGGGATTAATAATAAAACCTATTCATAGGCTTTTGGACGACTGAACGGGATGACACAAAATGCACTTAGGTCCTGGTGTCTAATAAGCCCTCAATAAACATTATGTTATTACTGTTACTTCATAACCTCAGCAGAAAACAGTGAATATCAGCGATATCCCTGTCTCGCTCTAAGAAGGCATGTTCGCAATCCATTCCCAAAGCCCAGGTGGCCCAGGTGAGGAGCTTTGCCAGATGTGACCCAGACTGAAAAAGCTGGCATTACCTGCTCCTGATGCTGTCCTTAAAAAAATCTGTGTCAGAACATCACTGTGTCACAACCCTCTTAATATCATGGATTTCAACTCCAGAAACAAGTACTGGTTATTGGCATCTAGATTTTTTTTAAATTCTGGTTGCTATTTTTTCTTTCTGCTTCCCTTTTCTTATTCCTGAGTTTTACAAGTGTCAGGAGATACCACCAATAAACTTTCTAGATCTTTGTTGTTATCCCACTGGAATACTCAAAAACCTCTCTTCTGAAATTTGGCCAGAAATGACAAGGAATCATGAGGTAATTCCACCAGGCATCCACCAAGAATGATGACTCTCAAGCTAAAGGCGTTTTTCACCCATCACAGTGGAGTGAATGATGTGGACATTAGTGCCCTACTTACAGTCATTGATGAATCTGCTCTTAGCGGCTGGAGCACCCAAGTGTGGCGGCAGCTATGGTGAGAGAAAGGGTTGTAAGGGGGGATGAATGAGCTCATTGTGCCTGTGTATTTTGGAGGCCAAGACTATTGCCAGATGGTTCAAGAAATGGGATGCAAGAAAAATGACTTTTATCACCTAAAAAGAGTAAAGGATTCAACAAAAGCAAACTCTAGGAAGAAAGGACAGCCAGCATTACCTTAATCCTAGCTCTTTCCAATCATGGCATGGTCGATTCCATTACCCTAGGTAAGAAAAAATGCCTCCTTTACAGGTGTGTTCTGCTGGAGACAGACATTATTAAAGCAATTTGTTAGAGGTGGATCATGTACATATTAAAGCAAGATGATCGTACTGGAGAAGGTGTCCTGAAGTACTGATTCAGCTGAAGAGGCCATGGGACATAACTCCATTCTCTAGAGCTGGGTAAGGATGGCCACACTTAGTGACCTAGCCGCACAGCATACTTTAATGGGATTTTCCCCAAAATACACATGGTAATGGGATTAAGTCAACTTAAAAAGTAGACACTCGTGGAATCCTGCTTTAAAAGAGGAAAGCGCATCAATCAGATCACAGCATCTTTTAGCGGAGAAAGATTTCATCTGCCCCTTAAGTTTCTTTATTCAAACAATCAATATTTATCCAAGACCCACTCTGCAAGGGGATGGGAATTTACACAGTAGAGAATAAGAAAGACAGAATGTCTATCTTTGCAAGGTTTCTGTGCTGGTGGGAGAGAACAAACAAGGCATTATGCAACTAGATATTCAATTTCAAAGGAGAACTACAGGGCACTTGGCATATGAATATTAAGGAACTCTTCCTAATTCGGTGATCAGAGAACGTTTTCTTGAGGAGGGAGCATTTGAGCTCACCACTAAGGGATGAGAACTAGTTAAGAAGTAGGGTGGCCAAGTGGAAAGGTGTTCTAGGCAAAGAATATGGCATATGCCAAAGCTCCAAAGGAGGACCAACAAGGAAAGATGGTCTGATTGTAGCTCAGAGAGCCGCAGGGGAGAGTAATGTCAAGGTTCTAAAAACATTGCTGCAGCCCTTTGCATGTACTGCGTTCCTTGCTTGGAACACACCAGAACGCTGGAACGTATGTGCAGGGTCATGTTTAGAATTTGGCTCTACTCTGAGAGCAAGGGGGAGCCGTTGAACAATCTTAGGCAGGAGGCATGAAAGTAGCTAAGCAGTTTTGAAATGTCATTCCGGTTTCCATGTGAAGAATGAGCTGGACAGCACAAGACAGAGTGTACAGTCAAGAGGTATTTCGGACAAAAACCCAACAATACTTGGAAATTGACTGGATATAGAACTGACGGATGCATCTCTATGATATATGGCTAGCAGAAAAACTTCATTTTGGAAATAAACTTTAACACTGAGGAAATTTCCAATAATTGACTCCACAACTCCCCACTCTGAGCCTCATTTAGTGAGACAATTAAAATCAGCGTAATACACATTGAATGCGATACTATCAGACACAGTTGTCGTAATCCTGGAAAAATAAATATGGACATGCACAGTGTGCTTAAAGTGTTCTCAACTTTTTTCAAGGTTTCAACCGCCAGAAGTGGGGAGTGTGGCTTCTCCCCATGGTGGACCCAGAGGCTGGAAGCCAATGCATTAGAGCGCCTAGAAGTGTGTTCTAATGCTGAGCACTGTAGCCAAAAGGCAACGTCGTGGATCTGTGCAGTCAGCTATGTGTGAGCTGACAGTCTCATTTTGTCCCTCGTTTTGGGTGGTTCTGACTCTGAAGTGGTTACTTTACCCCTCCAAGTTTCTCTCTCCTTATCCAAGAGATGAACTTGAAAGAGGCACTGTGTGTGTAAGCCACTCACAGTACTTAGCTCAACAATTATTAGTTGCTTTATTAGTCCTTTCTCTCTAAATTACTTTTAGAGAGATCTAGCTAATCATCATGTTTGTAATAAAATAATAGTAATAGCTAACAGTTACTGAATGCCTCAATGTGCCAGCAACTATTCAAAACACTTACATTTATCTCTATTAATTCACTGAGTCTTACAACAACCCTGTGAAATAGGTACTATCAGCACACTCATTCTACAGACATGAAAACAGAGGCCATAGACTCAGGGCCACCCAAGGGAGTGGCACCAGCAGGATTCAAAGCCAACCCGTCTGAGTGGGTATTTAAAAAAAGTTTCCATACGGCTTATGAGACAACAGGCAGAAACTGAGGTTGAAATTTATGTTAATCACCTTCTATGATTCTATACTCTCAATAAATTCAGATAGAAAAGCCCAAGTTGACTGTACAGAGGCACAGTGCTCTGAAAAATTTAACACTGTGCCATGCTTATGAGGAATGAAACCTGCTGGATGTCTATTCCACAGCATTCCAAATGTTCCCCCGCCCTTTGCCTGATGACAAAGAAACAACAACTTCAATTTATATGCCAACTCATCACGCCCCAGCATTCCAAGGTACTTTGCTGGGGATGAAGTGGGTGGTTTAATGGCACAGTATGTCATGGTGGGTTAATGACAGAGAGTAGCCATGCCAGCAAAGTCCCCAGCTGGGGGACTCAGTGAGGGATCTGGGCATGCCAGCCAAGCCTGGAGTGGGAAGGTGAACCAAGCTCCTCGTCTGCTCTTCTCTGGTGAGGGGCAAAGAAATCCTGCAGACCTGAAAGCTTTCAAGTTCTGCTGGAAACCAACTATCTAATGCAAAATGCTTTAATCACAGCCACTGCAATGGTAACAACTGGATTGCATAAGGTGGCACTTTGAGAGCTGAGCTTTTGATTCAGTCTTTTGGTACAGAGGTCAGTGAATATTGATGTGCAATAACGCTGTGTGCTGTTTTTAACACCTGCTTTTCCCAGGGAACTCCGCGAGGGCAAGAGCGAGTCAGCCTGAATCACTGCTACATCATAGCACTTAGCAAGATGTCTGGAAAAATGATAACAATAACGAAGAGGACGAGGAGGAAGTAACAGCTTACGCATACTGCATACTTAGCCACCACAGTCTAAGTACTTTCCATGAATTATTTAATGCTGACAATAATCCTATGAGATAGGTTTTTCTTGCTGTCCTATTTTACACATAAAGAAACTGAGGCAGAGTGCATTGTGGCAACTGGCTCAGCTACCAAGTGGTAGAGACAGGATTCAAATCCAGGCCCCGACTTCAGAGTCTGTGCTTCTAAGCATGTACTATGATGCCACCGGTAAAGAGCGGAGATCAGTCACACTTGTGCAAGAAGTAAGTGTTCCAGCAGCTCTGACAGTAGTATGGGATGTGGGTGGGGAGGAAGTAAGTGGGCCTTCTTAAGAAGGCATATTTGAATCCCCGGGGAATTGTTCCAAACTATGCACCCCTTTCTTAGCCACTTCCCACCCCCACTTCTAGATGAAAATCTTTGCCACGGTCAGTCACTTTGCGTGGCAGGAAGTGTGTTTTCTCCCTCGAGCGTATTGGTGGAAAAAAAAGAGACTTTAGAAAGGACTGCTCTAGACCAGTGGTTCTCAAACCCAGCTGCACTTTACATTAAACCAGGGAGCTTTTTTGTTCCATCAAAATCATTTCCTTTACTTACTGTTGTTCTTTTGCACAGCACACCCATTCTACCATGCTATGATCCTCCAATGACTGATTCTGTTTGATAGAATTCTAGTTTGGGAATAGAAATTATGATATATTTAAATATTCAGTGTACAACATATATTTTGACTTTTTTTTTTAATTTCTAAGAGACTGGAAAAGCTAGATAAGGCAAGTAACAAAATCCTAGAGTATGAGAACTAACAGGACCATCAGAGATCTTTTGATCTCTTGGTTTGTAACTAAAGACAAACCAGGGAGCTTTTAAAAATAGTGATGCCATGCCCAGCCCTAGGTTGAGTAAGTGAAAATTGCTGGGGATGGGGTACGGGATTTGGTATTTCTTAAGAGCCACCCAGGTAGATCCAATATCATGGTCAAGATTGGGAAGCACTGGTCCACTCTCCTCATCTAAAAGCAACCAAGGGATTCTCCAGGCCTACTTCATTCCCCTTCCTTAGGTTATAGCTTAAGAGTGCAGTTCCCTGAACAGATATCAAGGATGTCAGATATTTTAAAATTTACCCCAACGAACATTTCATGAGCACATCCTATGTGGAAAAGACAAAGAAGCACAAAGCACAACTTTCACCTTTTATGGTCATAACGTTCAATGATGAGATCACACGAGCCTAAGTATATAAAACGGTTATACTATGTAAGAAATACCAGGGAGATGGAAAAGAACAGGAGGACTGACAGGAGGAGAGGCCCTAATGGAAAGCGGAAGTGACTCCTCTCTGGACAGCTAAGAAAAATGCCATAGAAGCAACAGAACAAATGGATGAGGAAGAGCAGAGGAAGCGAAGATGCACCTTTCTTCTTTTTTTAACTTAAAATTTATTTTGAGACAACTGTAGATTCACTTGCAGTTGTAAGAAACAATGCAGAGAAATCCCATCTGCCCTCCACTCAGTCTTCCTCAATGGTGACATCTTTCATGGCTAGAGTACACACCACATTTATTTTCGACAGAAGGCTCTGAGGATAAGCAAATTTTTTTTTTTAAGTTTAAAAACTTAGATAATTTAATTACGAGCACAGATCAACATTTTACTCCAAACTCGTGGAGGAAGAAGAGACCTTGCTTGACCTTGGAAGGGACATTGTAGAGGAAGAGGAACATGAGATAATCACGGTTAGGCTGGATACATGTATGTAGAGCATCTGGATCAGATCATTAGACCCTTGACTGGCAGTCCGCTAAGGAGGTGGGTAGGTAGTTTCCCAGAATAAGTCTTAATCTCATTAAAGTTTAATGTAAAAATGCTTAAACATTTTATCACAAATCTTAATTTCCTTCTTAGTAGGAGGTCGTGAATTACATCATGAAAAAATTTCTGTCTCAAACAAGTTTTGGGACCAGTTTTCTTTATCATAAGCCAAGGAATTCAATGCAGTGTTGAGGACCCACCTTGAGATTTAGAAGGACTGAACATGATGCCTCCAGTGGAGCCCAGGGGGAACAAGACCCAAGAAGATACCCGTAAGTGATAGACCAGCAACATGGGAACTTGACCTTCTGTGTGACATAAATGACTTGATGTTTGTTATATATTATGTCCATATTAGGCTGTGATTCCTCTATAATGCAAGCTACAGAAGGGCAGGGATTTTTGTCTATTATTTACACTGATTTTTCCATTGGAAAACAAATTTTTTCTATGGAAAAAGTGTAAACAACAGACATTATCAAGCACCTAATAGGCATGCAATAAAGAGTGACTGAATAAATTAACTCCTAAACAGTTAGACATCAGTAAATACCGCTAGCTCTATATTTGAGTCATGTTGAAGGTGGAGATTTTTAAATCATAACTGCATTTCATAAACTAGTATTTGGGGAGCACAAGTATGAGTGTACTGATATATGTCAATGTCACAACTGTGAAGAAAATTTCAGCTTCATCTTGGACAAGGACCTCACATGGACATAGTGTTGGGGATCCAGGAATCACTCAAGAAAGCTTTTATTGTAATAATAATGATGAAGAACAAGTCAGTGGTTGCTGGGGATTGAGGTGGGGCTGTGATTACAAAGAGTTAGCATGAGAAAGTGTTTTGGGTTATTCTGTATTCTGATGATGATGGTGGTTATACAACTCTTTACAGCTATTAAAATTCATAGAATGCTGGGGGCGCCTGGGTGGCTCAGTCAGTTAAGTGCCCGACTCTTGGTTTCGGCTCAGGTCATGATCTCAGGGTTGTGAAACTGAGTCCTGAGTCAGGCTCCATGCTCAGCGCAGAGTCTGCTTGTCCCTTTCCCTTCCCCTCTGCCCCTCCCTACCCACACCCCGCCCCCCGCTCGTGCTTGCTTGCACACACACACATGCTCTCTCTCTCAAATAAATAAATAAAAATCTTAAAAAATAAAATAAAATTCATAGAATGCTGCACTAAGTCAATTACTTTAAAAATAAAATATTTTCAGGCGCCTGGGTGGCTCAGTCGTTGAGCGTCTGCCTTCGGCTCAGGTCATGATCCTGGGGTCCTGGGATCGAGCCCTGCATCGGGCTCCCTGCTCTGCGTGGAGCCTGCCTCTCCCTCTCCCACTCCCCCTGCTTGTGTTCCTGCTCTAGCTATCTCTCTCTCTGTCAAATAAATAAATAAAATCTTTAAAAAATAAAAAATAAAAAAAAATAAAAAATAAAATATTTGCCATTAAGTGACTACTAAATGGATATATTACTAAATGGCCAGCCAGTGAACTAGTCCTCCCTTCTCGCAGACTAACCTCTGCCTCCATACTTGATTAGATTTCCAGGAATGCTATTTATATTTGATATTCCGTCCCCATCCCACCCTTCAGGGCAAGTGACGATGAGAAGGCACCAAGCTGGACCTTCAAATATCTCTCAGATATTTGAAATTGGGATTGTAGCCACAAGTCAATCTCCAAGAGTAACTAGAATGGTAACAACACAAGCTATAGTTGTGAGCCAGCCACATTTCTTAAATAGATGCAGAAGCTGAGAAAGCGGGCTTGCAGGGTAGAAGGAAGAAGGATGCAAACCCACCAAAAGTGGACATGAAGGAAATGAGAAAAAAAGAAAGAGAATCAGACATGTTGACAGACTGACTTCATGGTTCCTCTTCTAGTTCCTCTTCTTAAAGTCTATCTACTTTCTCAGTCTTCATTTCAATGAGCTAGTCTATGTTTCTCTAATATAACCTTGTTTATGTTTATATTTAATCAACTTCAAGTAATCCTATTTCTAGGATCATAGACTCTAAGTTAATCTACGTGCCATTAAATACTAACTTCACCACCTCCAATGTAGGATCATTTGGGCAACTCAACCTCTCTGTGCCTTGGTTTCCTCATCTTTAAAAGAAGGATAACGGTACCCTTCAAAGGGTTGTGAGGATTAAATGAGTCCATGTAAGGTTGTTAGAGCAATTCCTGACATATAGTAAGAACCCAAATACTGTTGTTGATATTTTTGTTTTCCTTCTCCATCTCCTTAACACTAACACAGCTTTATCAGGATCTGTATAGATCCCTACACTCCCACTTCAAAGCAAGAAACAGCAATAATTGTCCACGTTTTGCAAGGTAAGAGGACAAAGTATGGGAAAATACCTCATTCATTCTAAGAACCTCAAGATCTCCCCCAAAACATGAAAGAGTTCCTTAAAATAAAATTCCAATATAATGCAAAATTATGAAAATCAGGAGTTTTATTATATTTCATTAAATTCTGGTAAGATTTCCTACAGAGTTATGTCACACAGTGCCAAAATGACATTCAAGACCATTCACTAAGTTTGTTCCTATTCTCTCTGTGGCATGAATATAGTGGGGAGTTGTAGATGACATCTTACACCTGCATTGTAATTTAAAGTTTACAGAACACTCCCTTGGATTCTATTTCATTTTGATCTCTATGACAGCCCTTTGAGGCAGGTATTATTGTTGAAATTTTACAGATGAGAAAATTAAGGTTCAGAGAGAATCCAATGTCATCCAGCTACTTAGTGTAGTAACTAGGATGGAGATCTTCTGGCCCCAAGAATTAAGCTTTTTCACAATAATCATAATTAGGCTTACCAAACAAACAGCTCTGCAGATGAAGATATTTTCCCCACTTCTCAGATTCTACTACTAACTCACATGTTCCAGACCCATACATTTAGTGCTCACAGTAGTGCAATCTGGTAAGCAGACTATCCTCATTGTATAGATTATGTACAATGTACGAAAAGCAGTAGAGGCTCTGCACAATATTATCTTCTACAAGGGATTTCATTTTCTTCTGGCAGCCACAGAGTATGAGCAGGTCACCTTGCTTTCGTAGAGATGGGGTTTCAGGTTTTGTAAGTACATCTATGGAATTTGCTGGCCTTACCATGCCCCTTTCCATGGCCTTTTGAAGTTTCAGTGCCATCTAGGTGGCAATACCTTGCAGGGCTGGGGCAAGGTTCTCCAAAAGGTTGTATATGCCCTGAATCAGCATCCAGTATACAGTGCTGTTTCTATCATGCCTAGGATTTGAGTCCAGGAATCAAGGGATGACAAGAATGACTGACTCTGCAGGTGATTCAGAGCAGGGCTACCCTTCACCATAGGCCTGTGGACCAGGCTGCAACTGCCCCATGCCTCAGGGGTGGGACCACTGCAAGACCTGTGGGGGCGGGGCTTCCCTCCAAAGCCCAGGAGGTGGGGCTGTCCTCCAGGTATTACTGCTGCCCGCGTGGGCGCAGAAAGGGGATCACTGAGTCAAAGATGATTATCTCCAGACTTAAGATCTAATGGATTTTGCCTTGCTAATTTTTGGACTTTCTGGGGATCCACCACCCCATTCTTCTTTCCAATGTCTCCCTTTCAGAATGGGATCATCTGTCCTATGCCTGTCCCACCATTATATTTTGGATGCATGTACTTGTCTTGTTTTATAAATTCACTGCTGGAGAAGAATTTTGCCTCTAGATGGATCACACTGCAGATATCACCCGCACTTGATTTAGATAATATTTTGATGAGACTTTTAACCTCAGGCTGTAGAGTTGATGGTGGAATGGATTAAGACCTTTGGGACTGTTGGGATGGAATGAACATGCATCAGGGTTCCCTTGCTTCCTTAATCAAAAAATACCTGGAGGTAGGTAGTCACCTACTCCAAGACAGAAATGCCAAGGGTGGGGCTGTCAGAATAAAACATATTTTTTACCTCAGGACTCCTGCTCTGGTCTAATGTCCATGCTGCAGACCTTTCTAACCAAGTTCTTCAATGACTAAATCTCTTTGAAAGGTGCCCGAAGTGGGCCTACCTTCCACCCATTTCTCCCCATTGTGATGAGTAACTAGCAGTACACTGATGCTTCAGTAGGCATATCATGAGAAAGCTGGGTGGCATTCAGGTGGGCAAGGAGAAAGTTCTCTAACCATAAAAATATTAAAATCGTGATGTTGCTAAAAACATTCTGAGAAATAATTCTTTGGAAATACCTATTATCCAAATCTCTGTATGGGAGAGATAAAAGAGAACAGTGTTTGTACAAACTTTATCAATTAAGAGTGCTACAATCATTATTTCCAATTTCCAATACACACACACACACACACACACACACAGAGTTTTTTAAAGCATATACTTAAAGCCACAGAATAGATTTTGAGTGTAAGTTAAAGCAGAAAAAGCTGCAGGATGTCTCCCTATGCCTTACCCGGTTATGTCAGCGAGACGCAGGGTATGAAGGTAAAAAGTTCCTTTTAAGCACCCTTCAGAAGATTTGCTTATTCCTAGCATCATGTGCCTATCAACTTGCCAGTCTCCTACAAGGTCTGTTTTCTTCATATTGAAAATGATATCCACACCATCCTGTTATCAGCTTCCTGAGTCACCCACTCCTTTGAAATTCAAATGAAATTAACTCAAGCCACATACCATATGCTGTGGCAAAACTCAGTGTTGATCCCCATCTCTGTGGAGATTCCTGAGATGTAGGAACAGGACTGTCACTATCACTTAATCATTTCTAGCTCAGAATCCCACAGTTCAGGGGAGACTGTTCAGTTTATGGATAAGCACACTTTCTGCCCATTTCTTCACTGTCCCCAGAGACTCATCTCCTTTTCAATCCTGATTGCAGGCATGGCAGATTTTTACTGGAAGTTTGGACAATGACTACAGCACAGCCAAAAATGTAGCAGTAAATCACCTCGCTGTCTTAAAATTCCTTCAACCTCTTGGGGTGCCTGGCTCAGTTGGTTGAGCATCTGATTCATGATTTCGGCTCAGGTATGATCTTGGGGTTGTGAGGTCAAGCCCCTCTTCAGGCTCCATGCTCAGTGCAGAGTCTGCTTGAGATTCTCTCTCCCTCTCCCTCTGCCCCTCCCCGCCCCCCCCCCCGCTTGCACTTGCTCTCTTTCTCTCTCTCTCAAATAAATAAATAAAATCTTTTTAAAAAAATTCCTTTAACCGCTCTTCTGCCAGCAGGATGCTCATGGGCCATGCAGTTCAGCCCATTCTCTCTCCTTCCTCCTCCTCACCTTTCCTTTGTTCCCTGTAAGCCGTAGCTCCTAAGTTACTGCTAATCTCCTATGCAAGCCAGTTTTCAAGGTGCCTTTACTTCATTGTCTCCTTCCTAACTTAACATCTCACCACCTTCCAAAGCCAAGGGGTCTATTCTCCTAAACAATAGGAGGTCTCTCCCTGAAAGAAACTCAGCTGCCAGATTTAAAACTATTAATTTTTACCCTGTCTCAATCCTTCTACTTCAAAATTCAACCAGTAGATGGAACCTAATCTGTACCAGGCACTAATACATAGTGGGTGAACACAACAAAGTTCCTAATCTCATCAAGCTCCCAAGTGGGGGGCTCAACAAACCCTTTTTTGTTTGGAAAAAATATAGAAAAGTCTTCTGCATTAATGAATGAATACAGGGCATCATTTCCACATCTGTGATTTGGAACTCAGACTTTTACACATATAATGATTCCTTCTTCTGAGAATATCCACCCAGGCCTTCTCTTTCCATAAATAGGGGAGCCACAAACTACAGAAAAAATGGTCCTAACCAACCTCTACTAAATCCACCTTATCAAAATAACTACCATTCTCCATTTCCTCTGCAAAACATACAGACTGCACTCCACAGAAAGTTGGAAGCTCATGGCTAATAGGCAACTCTAATTCTTCTGCTAGATTAACCAGCCAACTACCAGTTCTAATTATAACAGATAAGAAGGCTTCTACTGCATTTTTCCAAATAAAAACAATTTCTCCCCAAGTGGAACTCTAATGCCGGCTGTTGAAAAAAGTACTTCTGTTTTCTTCTTACCACAGAGATGACTGGATGCTTCAGGAAGACTTGGCCAGGACTACAAAAAATCTACCTTCTACTTATGGTGGAATATAATTCCAATCTCCATTTGCAGAAAGGAAACTTAAGTGGTTGTATCAGTTATCAGTTAACTATTCTGGAATAACAACAGTAAGCATTTATTATTGGTGAAGAGTCTTCTGGTGAGCAGGGAGGTTCTACTGAAATGAGCAATGTT
>NC_138373.1:23757012-23776236 GCF_054177405.1 Leptonychotes weddellii
AAAAAAAAAAAAAAGAAATTAGAATTTCAAGAAGCCCAGACACAAAGCAAGCTTCAATACATCTACTAAATACTTTCTCAAAGGTCCTGGTGGGAGCTGTGCCCCAAAAGTAGGAGTAGAGAAAGAGGTGAGAAGAATCACCTCTGAAATGCATTGTTCCTCCTCACATGTAGTAATACTGTGTCCAAAAGGAATGAAGAGGCAGGTGGGAGAGATGAGACAAATCTCTCCCCCATTCACACTGGATTTCACCTAAGAAACACTAAGGTAGGACAGTAGAACTGAGAGAAACCATAACACATTTCAGGCTTTCAATCATTAAAGAATAGGGGAGAGAGAGTAGATGTGATAAAATCTACCTTAAAGGTATTCTAGTCCTTTATGATGATTATAATTACAACTCTTAGAAGACCCAGAGGGCAAAAAGCAGGGCTGAAAAGCTTCCTATGCTAAATTAAGGAGCAGGACTGGACAGCAGAGTATTCCCCAGAAACCCAATGTGCTAGCAGGTTGGTGGGATACCAGGGAAAGATTCCTCCCCCCCACCCATACCAAATCTTGTAATCAGCAACTTGTTTGGGCAGCACAGACATATTTTTGTAATATCACTAGCACCCAGATCCCAGGTCTACTCATTGGAAAATCCTGATCCCACAATCAAATCATTGGGAGGCAGGGGTAAATTGAATCAAATAAAAGCTGCAACAAAGCCCAGACTGAGCTTACAAATCAGATTGAATCAGCCTTCACCATGGTATAAGAAAGGGTGCATCCATTTCTGGAGGTAAACATTATTTATTTCAGTCTTTATGATTCTTTCATCTCTAGCATACAATCAAAATAAAATCACAAGACATACCAAACAACAACAAAGAAATGCAACTATGATAAGTAAATAAAACAGAAAATTGAAGCAGATCAAGAAATGGCCCAGAGGTTGGAATTGCCAAGTAGAGACTGTAAAAATAACTGATTAAAAATGTTAAAATATCTAGGAGAAAATGCATGACAAGATGGGGAGTTTATCAGAAACATATGAACTATACAAAGTACCAATTGGAAATGCAAAAATGAAAAATAAAATATCAGGAAAAAAAGAATTTATAAGTTTGGCTGAAGAATAGGCTAAGCATAAAAAACGGAAAAAAAGTGAATGAGTAAATGAGTCTATAAAAGGTATCCAAACTAAAACAAAAATAGAAAAAGAGTAGGGAAAAAATGGGCATTAGAGACTTGTGACACCGTATCAAATTGTCCAACTATGTGTAACTGGAAATTTAGAGAGTGAGGAAATGCATTAAGTGAAAACAACTGAGAATAGCACAAAAGGATTAAAGATATTAACCCACATATCCAAGACATTCCACAAACACCAGCAGTTAACAAGCAGGATAAATACAAAGAAAAAATATAGGCACATCACAGTAAAACTGCAGAAAACCAAAAATAAAGAGCACATCTTAAAAAGCAACCAGAGATAAAACATAGTACATACAATGGAAAAAATTATGTGAATGATGGCTGCCTTCTCAGCAGAAACAATGAAGATCAGAAAAAAAAAAATGCACTGACATCTACAAAGTATTGAAAGAAAAAAAAGTCAACCTAGAATTCCGTATCAATCACAAATATCCTTCAAATTTCAAGGGAAACACAGAAATCCTCAGACAGACAAAAGCTAAGAGAATTCATCTCTAGCACACTAGAGCTACAAAAAAATGATGAAAGAAGTGATTCAGGCTGAAAGGCAATAAAACTAAAAGGAATTCTGAAAGCCAGTAAGAAATGAGGAGCACTAGAAAGGTTAAATACTTGACTCAATGTAAAACATTTTTACTTTAGTACCTTTATTTTATATAAATATATTTTCATACATTTCATTTAATTATTTAAAGCAAATATAACAATGAATTATGAGGCTTATTACATAAGTAGTAGTAAAATATAAGATGGCAGCAGGAAGGGTTGGAGAAAGCAATTGGAATTTAATTGATAGAAGTTTTTTATATTCTCAGGAATACTGTGTTTTTGTTGGGTTTTTTTGAAGAATATTGAAGGATATTTGTGATTGATACGGAATTCTAGGTTGACTTTTTTTACCCAAAAGGAAGCAGAAAAGGAAGATAGAACAAAGAATGAGAGAAAAAGATATAAAATAAAAATCAGAATGGGAAACTAAAACTCAATCTTATTCCTAATTACATTAAAGGTAAATGAACAAAACCAGCCAATTAAAGGGCAGACGGTTGGACAAATGGGGGGAAATCTAATAACGATATGCTGTTTACAACAACAACAACAACAACACACACACACACACACTTTAATTATAAAGAAAAATACAGGTTGCTAGACAATGTATACAATATAAACATCAAGCATAATAAAGCCAGTATGGCAATATTAATATCAAAAAAAGTAGAATTACAGAAAATAGTACTACTATAGATAAGAAGGAACATTTCATAATGATGAAAGCATCAATTCTTCAAATAAACAGAGCAACCCTACATGTTAATTTAACTCTAACAACAGAGCTTCAAACATATAACATAAATTGACATGGAACATTCTCCAAGAATGTAATAAACATAAAAAAATTTAAACCATACAGAGGAAAAATATCATACAGAAGATATTCCCTAAACACAATAGCATTAAATTGCAACTGAATAAAAAATAAAGTATCTAGAAAAATCCCCAAATTTTAAATTAAATGACACATTTATAAATAACTCATAGATCAAAGAGGAAATGATGAGGAAAATTAGAAAATATTCTGGACTGAGTCACAGTGAAAATGTTAGAACATATCAAAATTTATGAGATACAGCTTTAAAAATGCTTACAGGAAAATTTAGGGTATCAAATGTTTATTACTTGAAAAGTATGCAGTTCTAAAATAAAATCAATAATCTGAGGCAGGAGTCAGTAAACTATGGCCATGGGCTAAATCCAGTTTCCTGCTGTTTTCATAAATAAAGTTTTATTGAAACAAAGGCACTCTCATTCATTTACATTTTGTCTATGGCTGCCTTCAGGCTGCAATGGAAAAAATGGGGTAGTTGTAACAGACCACATGGCCCACAAAGTCTCTATTTATGATCTATTCCTTTATTTTCAATCCCTTGTGTATGTTTTCACCTTAACAAATGAAAACAAAGTAAGCAGAAGAGATGAAATCATAAAGAGCAAAAATTAACAAAGTGTAAACGGGAAACAATAAGAGAAAATATATAAACCACATGTTGGTTCTTTAAAAAGACTAATAAAATTGACAAATTACTACCACAACTGAAACAAAAAGAAGATATAAATTATTAAGAAGAGGAATTAAAAGAAGAACATCATTACAGATCACATGGACATTTTTTTTCTTTAATGGTCAGGGAGTTTTTTGAATAACTTAATGTCAAATTCAAAAACTTCAATGAAATAGATTCCTTAAAAAAATAAATTATCACACCTCACATAAAATGAAAAAAAAATCTAAATGTCCTCATATGTGTTAAAGAAATTGAGTTCATAGTCAAAAACCAAAACTTTCCCATAAACTTCGGCACAGACGGTGTCACCAGGGAATTCTACAAACAGTTAAAGAAGAAATGATATCAACTTTACACAGCCCTTTCAAAAAAATAGAGGATGAAACAGTTTCCAACTCATCTAGGAGGCCCACGTAACCCTGATACTGACGCTTGACAAGGATTATTACAGAAAAGAAAATCACAGATCTAAATATCTCATGAAGAAATGCAAAAATTCTCATGAAAATCTCAGCAAACAGAATTCAATAATATATTTTTAAAAGTTAATGCATCATGACCAGGTAGGATTTATCCTAGGAATCAAAGATTGATTTAATATTCAAAAAAATCAATTAATATAATACATCAGTGGCAAAAGAAAAGACAAAAATCATATTATCATCCCAACAGATGCAGAAATTCAATACCTTTTTGTGATTAAAAAAAAAACTTCAATAAGGAAAAAAACTTTAAGCTGAATAGCAAACCTATGAAAAACCTATAGCTATCACCATCTCTCTTACCATATTTAATGTTAATTGTTTTCCCCCAGATTAAAAACAAAGCAATGATGTTTTTCTTACCACTTGTACTCAATAATATCCTGGAAATCATACAAAATGCAATAAAAAAGAAATAAAATGTATAAAGATTAGAAAAGATAAAATTCTAGTTATTTACAGACCACACTATTATGTATGTAGAATGTCCAAAGGAATCTACCAAACTACTAAAACTAATTAGTAAATACGACAAAGTCACAGGACAAAAGGTTGACATAAAAATTAATTTTATAACCACACATAACCAATAAAAATTGAAAATTGAAATTTAAAAACACACTAGCTCTTTCCTTTTTCTTCCCCTTTCCTTCCTGAAAAACTCTGTCCAAAAGCCATTAGGTGGGCCTGAACACAGTTAGGCATCTCTGTAGGGAGGTGGGGTAAAGTTGTCATGGGACAGTACATGGTATTGAAGCCCAAGCATAGTAAAGAGAACATTTTCAAGAGAAGCTGGCCCATTGCAAAGTGTCAGAGTCTGAGCAGAGTGAAAGGGTTGTCTGCATGGGGGAAGGTGGGTAGGTTCAGGGCACCAAAGCCCACGTAGGTTGAACAGGACATCCAAGTGGGAGGGAAGCCCAGCACAAAGTGCTGGAGTCTGAGTAGGGTGAGCAGGGTGGCAGCAATGATGGGAGAATGATACCCACAGGGGGAGTGATCAAATAAGTAAACATACTGAGGGTAATAGGAGTTAGATTTCTCACTATCATAAAGAGATGTACAAATACGAAAAGGTAGAAAATTAAGAGTGTCAGATGGAATTAAGTGTATTGGTATAAACCAGTGGTTTTCCATAAATATAGACAGGTATCCATATAAACAATATATATAGTAATGAGCATACCTAACGCCCAAGTGTTGGTTTCTGAACACCATTCTGAAATAAAAGGATTAAGGGCTTCTTGGATAAATGGCTGTTTCCAGATCGAAAGCAAGAAAAGTAAGATGAGCCTGGAACATTTTTTTTGTAAGAAAGGAAGTAAGTAGTTAAAGCACAATGCAGGTATGTCAAACAGACATGGGGGCCAGCTTGAAGGTGCTCCTATCAGCCCAATCTGGGACAATTTGAGCATAAAAATAAAGAATGATATTAATGAATTAAAGTCTATTAAATAAAATAGGAATGCATAAAAAATAGGAATAAAAAAATGAATAATTTTGAAGTTTGATAAAAATAAGACACTCTCAAAACATCACTAAACAAATATTTATTACTAAGGTATAAATAGTAAATTTACAGTGGAGAAGTCTAATAGACACTCCCTTAATAAATCAAATAAACATCAATCAAAGTTAAAAATCCCCAGTAAGAGAACAAATCAAAACTATGTGCCACTTGACAGGATGCAATAAGAATAATACAGCCCTGTTTCCAGGATATTTCTGCCAAAGATGAATAACCTAAATCTAACCAAAAGGAAAAATCAGACCCATCCAAAGGCTATAAAATAATCATAAAATTTGTCACGGTCATAAAAATCAAAGAAAGACAAAGGAACTCTTTCAAATTAGTACAACAAAATACAACAGAGGATTCTGGATCAGATGCTTGTCCTATAAGGAGCATTTTGGGGAAGCTGACAAAATTTAAATGGAGTCTTAAGATTATATGTTAACAATATACCCATGTTTATTTCCTGATTTTGAAGGTTGTATTGTGGTTATTAAGGGAAACACCCTTGTTTTTAGGAAATGCATGCTGACGTATTAAGGGATGATATGATACCGGGTTGACAAATTACTCTCAAATGCTTTAGGAAAAGTTTCTTTGTTCTCTACTTACAACTTTTTGGAAAGTTTGAGGTTCTTTCAAAAAAAGAGAGAAACAGTATAATTTTCAATATCAAAAGTGTCAAATACACAGGGATAAATCTAATGAAATATGTATATGACATACCTACCAAAAAAAAAAACAACAAAAACACAGTATTCCTGAGAAAAGGTAGAGACTTGAATAAATGGAGAGTTATACAATGTCCATAGATTAGAATACTCACTGTTAAGACATTCATTATCCCTAGACTGGCATGCAACTTCAACAAATCAAAATTCCAGCAGGCTAATTATTACAAATACACAAAATAATTCTAAAATTTATATGAAAGTACTACAGATCAAGAATAACCAAAGCAAAATTGAAAAATATTAACAAAGCTGGAGAACTAACACTATCTAATTACAAGTCTTATTCCAAAGCTATAGTAATCTAGACAGTTTCATAGGATGGTAGGATAAAAAACTAGATCAATGAAAAAGAAGAGACTATGAAGAATAGACTATTAAGAAATAGACCCACATTTAAATGGTCAATTGATTCTTCCTAAAGATGCCAATTCAGTTGTATGGGGTAAAGAACATCTTTTTAACAAATCTTGCTAAAATGATTGAATTCTATATATGGAAAATAATGAACCTTGATCCCTTTTCTCCATATAAACAAAATTAATTCGATATGAAATCATGTGCTTAGACATAAAATTCAGAAATTTAGCACTTTTAGAAAAAAAAAAGAATATTCTCATGACCTTGGATAAACAAAAATTTTTTTGAACAAGACACAAAAAATACAAACCCTAAAAATTAAATTTTGAAAAATGAGACTTCATCAAAATTAAAACTTTCCACTCATCAAAAGACACCATTATGACAATGAATGAGGCAAGGCAAAGATTAGGAAATATATTTACAACATCTATATATACAATGGACTTATACCCAGAATACACAAAAAATAAATGAACAATTAAAAAAATAAGTGACTACATTCTTAAAAATTCACAAAATACCTTAATAGATGCTTCACAAAAGAAGATATACAAATAACCAACAAGTTATTTCAAAAAGGATTCAATATCATCATCCTCAGGGAATGTTGACTAAAGACCATAACCAGCACTCAAAGCCCACAAGAATGGCTAAAATAAAAGACTGACAATGCCAAATGTTGGCAAGTACATGAAACAACTGGAACTCTCTCACACTTTGCTGGTATGAATGTACAAATGTCACCATCACTTTTAGAACTATGTGTCAGTTTCTTATAAAAGTTAAACAGATGTGTACCCTCTGATCCATCTGTTCTTCAACTAGATATTTACTCAACAGAAACGAAAACATGTTTACTCAAAATCTTATATAAGTAAAACACTCTTAGAAATGTAAGAAATAGGGGCGCCTGGGTGGCTCAGTTGGTTGGGCGACTGCCTTCAGCTCAGGTCATGATCCTGGAGTCCCTGGATCGAGTCCCGCATCGGGCTCCCTGCTCGGCAGGGAGTCTGCTTCTCCCTCTGACCCTCCCCCCTCTCATGTGCTCTCTCTCATTCTCTCTCTCAAATAAGTAAATAAAATCTTAAAAAAATTTTTTGGGGCGCCTGGGTGGCTCAGTTGGTTAAGCGACTGCCTTCGGCTCGGGTCATGATCCTGGAGTCCCGGGATCGAGTCCCACATCGGGCTCCCTGCTCGGCAGGGAGTCTGCTTCTCCCTCTGACCCTCCCCCCTCTCATGTACTCGCTCTCTCTCTCTCATTCTCACTCTCTCAAATAAATAAATAAAAAAAAAAAAAAGAAAAGAAATGTAAGAAATACATGGATAACTGTCAAAAGGTGGCAACAATGTGAATTCCCATCAACTGGAGAATGTTGAAGCCTTCAATGGATTTATTACTACACAGCAATAAAAAGAACGAGCTAATAATACACATGACAATATGCATGAATCTCAAAGACAAGCAGGTTAAACAAGAGAATCCAAAAAAAAAGAAATCCAAACCATAAGAATAACCATATATATGGAATCGGTATATAAACAAAACTAATCTAAGATGACAGAAATCAGCAGTGGTTGCTGGCAGTGGGAGGTGAAGCTGCAACTGACTGAAAAGGAGCCTAAGGGTTTCTGGGATGATGGACATCTGTGTCATTTTGAGTGGTGATTTCACTGGTGTGCATAACTGTCAAAAGTCAGTGCATTTTCCTATGTATTAATTATACATCTCAATGAATAGAAGAAGGTACTTTACTCTAAATGTCTGGTTCAGGACCTATCTCAGATGAACGAAATGTTCAGTGTTTCGATTTCTTCCCTGCAGAAGGGCACAATGTTTGAAAAATTAAACATTTAGGATATGGATCATACATCAGTATGCACGTTTGCAGCTCAGTGCTTCCAAATAGTTGTTACCCAACCAATCAAATCAGTAAAAGAGAGCCAACACAATCATGCGTAATGGGCCAGCCCCCCGTCACGTCCTGGGTTGTATCGAACTGCCCGTGGCACCCAGTCCGTGACTTGGGGACCATGAAGTCACAGCTACCTCACTGAGGTTGAGAGCGCTATCTTTTTTTTTTTTTTTTAATTTTATTTATTTATTTATTTATTTATTTTTTTATTCGTAGGTTAATCCCCATACATTACATCATTAGTTCTAGATGAAGTGTTCCATGATTCATTGTTCGGAGAGCGCTATCTTGCAAGTCAGGCAGACGTAGGCCCGAATTCTGCCTCAGAAAATGCCCTACTGTAGCTTTATGCTCTTCTTTAATAGTTCTATGAGCCGTAAGTCTGGCGGTAAATGGTGGAGGGTTCTTCTCATTTCAATCCATTAAAGGGACCTCCTCATTTTAGGTCTATCCTAAGGGTCACAAGATGTAGCATCAGCTCCAGTGACAAAGGCCACACGAGGATCATAAATGCATACTTCACTTAGCCCCTCACACGCTCGGCCACCCCTTCCCCTCTTTGGGAAATAGCAAATGAATAACCGAGAGGCAACACCAAGTGGCATGGGCGTTGGAAAAAAGTGCAGACAGAATGTAAAACACCTTGCTGGAACAAGACTGTCATGCGGCAAATAGATATCTACTTATTTTGGGGTTATGCGTGATCAAGGATGCCACCCCGGCCCTGGGTTCTCATTTAACTCCCCTCAGGCATGCAATTGTTTGACAGGCTTAGAACACATGAATCTATTTCCGAAAATGGAGACAGACATCAAGGCCCTCCTGTCTGAGTGTGTAGAACAAAGAGCAAAGAGCAGAAGAAACCAGCAGCAGAGGGTGAGCCCACAGACAGCTGCTGCTGCATCTGTCTTAGAGCAGAGGCAAGGAAAATGCTCCTCTGACTTTGGAAAACTTTCCATACCCTCCCCCATAACTGCCAAGTTACCCCAGACTTCCTCACTAAAGCCCCAGGCACACCTATCTTCCAGGATATAGGTGTGACCCTCTTTTCTTATTTCGAGTCAGGGTGAGACCTCCAGATTTAGTCACCACTGCTACGGGGACCCTCAGATGGTTTGCTGAACCAGGAAGAAGACTGAGCAGCAACAAGGCGGCAGGACGCTCCTTCACAGAGAGCCACATGCTCCTAATTCATTCACACACTTTCCTCTGGGCAAGCCAACAATTTAAAACCTTCCAACATGGGTCTTCCAGGAATTATAAGAGTGGGAGTACATCCAGATTGGAGGACTAGTGGCCCCTGTTCCCTGGTGCCACCCCAGCTGGAAGACAGCCAGGAACTGGTTACAGAGTCTCTTTGACAGAAATGGAGATTAGCAGGTGTTAAAGACAGATTAGCAACTAAATGAGTTTCTCACTGGCATAATCAGTATTCAAAAAAGGAAGGTTTTAGAGAGAAGGTGGGCAGCTGCCGGGAGTCTTCTCTGACAAGAAGGAATTTGCCTGCATTTGCCAGGCCTGTGCAAACGCAAGAAACCAAAGCATAAAGGTAGCCCATTAACGGACTCTGGAGCAGGCAGGCACTCAGGCAGAATGTGCATCTGAGATAAGATGGGGTCAGAGCAGGTTCGCTTCTGTTTTCCAGGCACTTCCCGGGGGATGGGAAGGAGGAGGTTCCATTTCTGTCCTTTCCCTTTTGTCCTGACTCCGGTTCCGACTCTAGTGCCAATATACCTGGGGTTGGTGCAACCTGAGGTCTGGGGCCACTGGGCTGGAGGGTAGAGGGAAAAGTTTGAACAGTTTCAGATGAAACAATGCTGTCTTGGTCCGTTTGGGTTACTATAACAAAAATACCATAGATGGAGTGGCTTAACCATCAAACCTTCTCTTATAGTTCTAAAGGCTGGAGAATCTAAGATCGAGCTGTCAGCAGGTCCGGTGTCTGGGGGGAACTCTCTTTCTGGTTTGCAGATGGCTGTCTTTTCTTTGTACTTTTACTTGGCAGAGAGAGAGAGGTCATCTCCCTTTTCTCTTCTTAAAAGGGCGCTAATCCCACTCCTGAGAGCTCCACCCTCATGACCTAATTACCTCCCAAAGGCCCCACCTTCTAACATCATTCCATTTGGGGTTGGGCAGCAACATATAGAATTTGGGTGGGACACAAACATTCAATCCATAGCAAATATCAAATACAGAGTCAGCTAGATTTTTAGAGCTAAAGAAAGAAAACAACTATTTATTAAAGTACCTACTATGTGCCATGCATTTTATGGGGCCCCTTTCATCATTTTATGTTAACCCAAAGGACAGATTAACCCAAAAGACCTAGTCCACATTAGTAGATGTAGCATAAGAGAAACTAAAGACAGATTGAGTTCCCTGTTTCTCTCCTTCCCATGGTTTTGTATTTCCTCCTTAATGCTATTTTGAATTTGTTTGGGCTCAAATTATATTACACCCTTGTCATCTCCATTAGCTAAAATGTATTTATGGCTGATTATGCATGCAGAAAATAAATTAAATATCTGAATAACATTACCAGTAATTGGTGAAATTGCCTTATGTTTTCACATCCTTACAACAAAAAAGGCATCAACAAATGACCGGGAAAACAAAAGAATAATCCATTATAATTGTCCATATTACCATAGAGATAGGACAGACACAATTATGGGCAATTTCTGTGTCTAAAAATCAAGTGTGATGAAAATTATATTGAAGTTAACAAAAAAAGAATGACTTTAACTGGGGCTTTAAAACAACTGCTAGTCAGGATAAGAGGGAATAGCCCCTGCTCTGAAACATCGGCCACTGACTTGGAAGTTGATGCTGAATCTCTCAAGTTCTACAAAATACAAAATACAAATACCAAATACAAAACCATGGCTGAAGTGCTCATTTAGATCTGCCAGAGTGATTCTTCATGATATCATCACCCTTCAGACACCACTGGTTTATTGGTGAAATATTTATGCTGATTTAGGGAGAGACTCTAATGTGTTTTAGTTTCTAAACACCTAAGTTCCAGCTCCAGCAGAGCCTGATATATATACTAGATGAGACTGGCTTAATCTCTCCTTCAGTTGCATATCTGTGTTTTCTGAAAATGCTATAAATTTTAAATATTTATCATAGTAATCATTTTATTATGGTATAGGTACTGACCAGTTGGGAAGGATGCCAGTTGCTTATCAGAGCAGGATTTGGGACCCCTTTTGTGTAGGAAGGGGGACCCAGTCACTGGGATGCACAGAGAAGCTGCCATATACCAACCAATATGGAGGTCTTTTAACGTTTTAACAATGGGGCAACTGTACAATGTGTCCTGCTAAATGTCAGCACTGCACAGACGCACAGATGAAAGACCAAGTCTGGCCTCTCACTTTGCCTCACTTATCCAGGTGGCTCCTCTCAGCATCTTGCCAAATGGACACCCCAGGAAACTGCATCCCTGCAAAGCTCTGGCAGGTAATATGGGAGCCTAAGCCAAAGACCATTTCTACAAGAACACACCTTCACTTTCAGCACTGACAGCTTGAAAACCCCAATCCTGCCCACAGAACACAGCAGCTGGGGCCCAAACACAGCACCATTTTGATTTTTAAAGCCAAAAATGCAAGAGATTTAAAACAGAGAAAATCTCCAAATCTACCCAAGGGAACCTAAAGAATAAAACAAATCAACAAAGAGAGATGTTGCAGGACCTGTATCTTGAGAGAAAGAGAACCTTTCCATTTACACTGTGAGAGTGAACTTTATAAAGTGCAGATCCAGTCATGCCATTCCTCAAAATTCCTCGATTGCCAAATCTTTACTATGGCACCCAAGGACTTGCCTCCCTCTGTTTCTTGCTGCCTACACCCTCCATCTAAGCAACACTGAACCCACTGTGGTATCAGAACACACTGTATACTCCCACTTCATTGAGTGCACACTCCATTACAACCCATGGCTTAAGTCTTGGAATTGTTTGCTAGAAACCCAACTAGTTGCCTTCACCCAAGTGTCCTGAATAACACAAGGCTTGGTACCTATTAGGTCACAATAATTTGGGCCCAAGAGATAATTCAATTTAATCACCAAAAATGGTGGCCAGACTACCATAAATCTTTGGGAAAATAAATATATGTCTAATATATTCTAAGATCACATGATCAAAAATGAGCAGACCTGAAAATTAAAAGACCAACCCTGTCACGGTGGAGTGGTAAAGATGAGGAAGAATTGGAATTCTCATCCGTTACTGATGAGAATGTAAAATGGTACAACAACATGGAAAACAGTCTGGCAGCTTTTAAAAAGTTAAACATATACCTACTATATGATCCAGCCTTTCCAGTCTTAAATATTTATCCAAGAGAAATGAAAGTATATATTCATACCAACTTTTTACACAATGTTCACAGAAACTTTATTTGTAATAGGCAAAAACTGGAAGCAACCAAATGTCCTTAAACAAGTGAATGGATAAACAAATTTTTATTGTGAATGGTACATGTATACAATAGAATACCTCCCAGCAATAAAAAGCAATGAACTATTGATACATAACAACATGGATGAATTTCAAAGCAATGATGCTAAATGAAAGTAACCAAGCAAGAAGAGTATATGCTATATTATTCCACCAATATAAAATTCTAGAGAATGCAAAGTCATCTATAGTGACAGAAAGCAGATCAGGGCTTCCTGAGGGATCAAAAAGGGAAGGATGGAAAAGGGACAGAAAAGGGAGGAAGGAGAGACTATAAAGGGGAAAGGGGAAATTTTGGGGGGTGATGACCATATTCACTATTTCTAGTATGATGATGATTTCATAAGTATATAGACAGGTCAAGACTCATCAAATTCTATACTTTATTTTATATATTATATTATATTATATATTATATTATATTATATACATATATTTTTTTTTTTAAGTGAGCTCCAGGCTGGGCAGAGGCTTGAGCTGAGCCACCCAGGTGCCCCTCAAATTCTATACTCTAAATACATGCAGTTTATTGTATATCAATTTTACTACAATAAAGTTATAAAAAAATTTAAAACTAAGCATATGCTTTATGAGAAACCAGTCATTGTGGTTTAGGGAATGCTCTGATTTTAGAAGTAGAGGTTAGAGACTGAGAACAGTCACCCTTTAGAAGAAGGACAAAATATAAGAAAAAAAGTCTAACAGTCAAGGCTGTCCAATGATAAAATACACTGGCCTCATAGGTAGTGAGTGGCCAGTCCCTGGAAGTATTAATCTGATGACCACTATTAGTCTTAGAAATGGATTTCTGTCCTGGTTGGGCAATTCTTGTATACGATCCCTGAGATTCTTTTTTTTTTTTTTAAAGATTTTATTTATTTATTTGAGAGAGAGAGAGCACATGAGAGGGGGGAGGGTGAGAGGGAGAAGCAGACCCCCTGCTGAGCAAGGAGCCTGATATGGGACTCGATCCCGGGACTCCAGGATCATGACCTGAGCCGAAGGCAGTCGCTTAACCAACTGAGCCACCCAGGCGCCCCACAATCCCTGAGATTCTTGAAACTCTAAATTCACTCTTTCACTGAGATGGCACTGGCAGGATACATTTGCTGGTAGCAAACTCCCTGTTACGGATGCTCACAAAAACAACCATTAGGAATTTTCCTCAAGAATAAAAGAAGTGAAAATAATTCAAAGGACTAGACTTCAAAGTGGAGTTGAAAGGAAATCAGTTCTTCAGATATAGGAATTACAAGTGAGTACAAAGAGAACAGTGAGTGATGGAACTTTGGAGAGAGGGTGGCTGGGTGGCAGACAGTCTGGGTGTGAGAATATCTGGGAGCGGGGTCAGCACTGGGGTCTAGAAAACCTCGGGGGTTGATGTAAGAAACTAAGAAACAGAGGTCTCAGCAGGGGTGGGAAGGCTGGAGTCCAGGGATGTTTTATCACAGATGCTGATGGACTTGATCTGAAATTATCTTTTAAAGAACAAAATACAACCCCATGTTCAAAAGCTCCCAATAGCTTCCTGTCATACTTAGAATACCATTAAAATTCCTTACCAGGGTTGCATGGGTACTGCTAAGTAAAAATTGCAAGACGGAGAGAAATGTACAGCAAAAATGGGATGGGATTTAAAACAAAGACAATAAAAATTCCTTGTGTGTGTACGTGGATTCTACATGAGCATTTTACACAAAGGCATCACTCTCAATGATGACACTAAATTAAAACTTCTCCTAAAGCCTGTCCCAGGTCCCCCATAAGCCCCACTCTGGCATATGGTGCTGCTCTCAGGGGGAGACAGGGATAATTGCTGGAAGCAGAGGGGGTCCTTCAAGGAGCAGTTGTGATCCCCACCAGCCACCTGGATGAAGAAATTAAATGATCGAGTGAGTGAATAGTAACAAGATGCCAAAGGGATGAAAATTGACTTGGGTAAGGGGAAAATGAGGTCAATTTCCTCACTCCTGAAAAACAAGGTGAATGTTAAGGGCAGATTCTTCTCTTTATCTCACGTCCCCTCCTTGGCTCAGAGAGGAGAGGACAACACTCTGTTCTTGTGGGAAGGAAGCTGACAATTCTCTCCACGCTTTTTCTCCCCCAAAGAAAAGAGGAAAGGACTAAAATAAGTGGTCAGAGGGCAACACCTACTGGACTGTGGTTTCCTAAAGGACAGGGATGGGGTGCCTCAGAGGTAGGACCCACTGTCGACCACTTGCTCTTTGAACACGTCCCAGACATCCCTTTCTTTCTATCTTCTGTGTCTCAAGGTCTATAGGGTTCATCCCTGTAGCTGGATGGATAACTCAGGTCAGACCTGACCTACAAGTTAACTATCTTCAATTCCAAGGAGAAAGCTTAGGAGACTCTACTCAGCCTCAGGCTACATTGTTATTCAAGGTTTAACTGGAGACTCTGCTTTGGATGTCTTAGGGGGGTTGGGTAGCTGTCAACAAAATGGAACCATGTGCTTTGTGAGGGAGCCCATAAGTCAGAATCCTGGAAGAAAAGGGAAGAGACTGGTAGGATATGACTACCATGAAGTCTTAAACAGTGAGAAAAGCCAGTGGAGTTACATAAAGAAGTAGCAAATTAGTCTGTGAATATACGATGACATTAGGCACTCTTCTATCTCCACCACCACCACCATCACCACTGTGAGGTACTCACTCTTCCCTCCACTTCATATGTGATTAAGTGGAGATAGAGCGCTGTGGACTGAATGTTTGTGTCCCCCAAAATTCTTGTGTTGAAACCTAATCCCTTATGTGATAATATTAGGAGATGAGGGCTTTGGGAGGTGATTAGGTCATGAGGGTGGAACTTTCATGAATGAGATTAGTGTGCTCATAAAAGAGACACCACAGAGCTCCCTAGCCCCTTTCATCATGTGAGGACACAGCAAGAAGATGGCCGTCTATGAATCAGGAAGCAGGCTCTCACCACGCATCGAGTCTGCCAGCACCCTGGTCTTGGACTTCAGAGCCTCCAGAACCATGACAGATATCTGTTGTGAAGAAACTACTCAGTCAGGGGGCACCAAGTTGGGCGGTCAACTCTTGATTTTGGCTCAGGTCATGATCTCAGGGTCCTGGGATTGAGCCTCGCATCGGGCTCTGCGCTCAGTGGGGAATCTGCTTGAGATTCTCTCTCTTCCTCTGCGTCCCCCTGCTCACTGGTTCATGCACACACACTCTCTCTCTCTCTCTCTCTCTCTCAAAAATAAATAAATAAATCTTTAAAAACAAAATGAGCGACCCAGTCAGCTTCATCCAAATGGATGAAGACATAGAGAGTTAAAACAACTGGTAGTGGTACCAGGCTAGCCCCAGAGAGCTCTTCATCACTGCGCTATTCTACCAATTTAAATGAATGAAAATATATCATAATGATTCTTATGTTATGATTACAATTCGAAAGAGAAAAATACTAAACCAAGTATGCCCAGCAGCTCTCTAAGCCAAAGATAGGTAGGAAAAGCACAGAAAAAGCAGTGTGGGATAGTGGGCAGAGCTCAGTGTGTTCCCAGAAGTCTAGGGTTCAAGTGCCAGTTCTACCACGAAATTTCAGCTCCCTCAGCTGGGAAACTCTGTGTCCTGGCAAGGCTCAGACAAGATCACACGCATGAAAGCATTTGACGCATGCAATGCCATGTCTTGAGCAAGCAAACGCTTGATATGCTTGTAGTGTCAGTGGTGATAAGTAACCAACTTTGAGTTGACCTGATGGTTCTCCACCCAGGGTGATTTTTTTTGTCCCAAGGGACACTGGGCAATGTCTGGAGACCTCTTTGGTTGTCACAACTTGGGGGATGGTTTGCTATGGACATCCAGTGGGTAGAGGCCGGGGATGCTACCAAAGGTCCTACATTGCACAAGACAGCCCCCTAAATAAAGAAATATCCAGCCCAACATCTCAAGAGTGCCACAGCTGAGAAACACTACTTTGGAATAAATTCATGTGTTATATAACAATTCGGGAACAGACTAGACGCTCAATATGCATTTGTTGAATAGTAGTATAGAAAAACAAGGGAATAACTGAGTCCTGCAATATGGTTAATCTGAGAGAGCAATGTCACAATCAGTAAACAGGATGTAAATAAGCCAGGAAGACTGAGAGATAAGCTACATCTTTGCTACTCAAAATGTGGTTCATGGACCAGCTTCACCCTCACCTGAACACCTTTTAGAGAGAATCCCAGACACTACCCCAGATCTGCTGAATCAGAATCTGAATTTTAATAAGATTCCCAGGTGATTCATAGGTATGTTAAAGTCTGAAAAACACTGTCCTAGAGTCTATACTTGATGGCGGGTTACTTCCCAAGGCCAGTCTTACGTTCCAACTGACTAGTGCAGAAACTAAGGTCTCTTGAAGATCAGTCCAGCTGAAGTCTCCCTCTTGGCTTATAACCCAGCTCTGTCCACAGGTGGCATTTCCCCCTGGATGCTCTCCATTTGGATAACAGAGCGTGTGTCCCCCAGGCACAAGAGCAGAGCCTTCTCTCTCTTTGCTCACAAAGTAGAGTGCTGAATATAATGAAATATGGCACATCATCAATACCCCCTATGCAGAAACTGTACAGAATGCCACAGCTGAAAGATTCTTTGAAGAGGAAAAGAAAATTCTATTGCAACCTTTATTTGGAGTTTGATTGCTTCATTGCCTCTTGCCCTCCAGGTGAAGGGGCAGCCAAGAAAAATGCATTCTGTGTGAAACTATGAGCTTGGATAACATTCTGAATGTTGCTCAGACTGTGCCCTGTTGCACTGAGAAGGGAAAAGTGGTGCCCTGCATCCGCCCCAAAGCCAAACACTTCCCCAATCAGGATTATCTTATTCTTTCTTCAAGGAATAACTGGACATAAGAACTCAGTATTTATCAAGCACCGCTAAGTATCATGGCCCTATTCTAAGTATTTGACACATATTAACGCCTTTAATACCTCTGAGGTATTACATACCCTATGAGGCGGGAACTATCAATATCCCCATTTCATAGATGAAGAAACTAAGCACAGAGAAGTTAAGTAACTTTCCCAAAGTCAGATATCTTGGAAGTGGCAAAGCCGAGATTTGAACCTACTGCATCTGGCTTCAGAGCCAGAGTTCTTAACCCCTCTGCCATACTGTTGACATGTATTAGGGACTCTGAAAGGATTTTAATGAGCATCAGTAAGATGAAATTTCTTCCCTGATGCCATACCAGCCTCATAAAAGGGAGAGATAAATGAATACAACAGAGCACATTAGGCGCTTGAAGCAAAATGTGCTGTTTTCCCTGGTTAGCACCACCACATCCCTCCTCATTCTCTGTCCTTATTCTAATTTGACTCTAGAAACATGTCACAACTTATCAGTTACCTTCTAGGAGGTCATTAAACAATGGCTGAATGAATGAATAAAGTAATTCATAAATGAATGTGGTCATACGGTGAGATGTGCAGAAAGTAAGGCATTCTGAATACTAATAGGCTCTTGGAGCGAATATCTACTTTTTTTTTTTTTTTTCCTATCCAGCACTATTCCTCAAGCTCCCTCCTTATTCATGGAATTGCTTCTTCCTTCCCAACTCTACCAATGCGATTCCCACTGGAGCGGCCATGGCCTCACACTGCAGCACTCCTGGCCTTAGCTGACTGGCCAGGGATGAGCTCCTAAGCTGAGCTAGGCCGATGAGTTCCTCTCCTCAGGAATTTTGGAATCGGGAAGAAGAAAATCAGAACAATCTCTCTAAGGCAGTTAAACTACACGATGAAAAAAAATGGAATCTGTTGACATCCACATTTTCAACCCCAAGGAGAAGGCTTGTATCAGTAAGAGAGCTGCATAAAGCTTTGTGCTAATGTGAAGTCAAGAGCCAAAGAGAAGAAATGGAGAGAAATTACTTCTGACATCATTCAAGTTTCTATTTCCAGACACGTAACCTCTCTGAGCTTTCCTTTCCTCTTTTGTAAAAATAAGGGGAGGGAAATTACATCTTAGAAGGCTACAGTCCCACCACTGTTGAAGAAAGAAGGGTCTCCAACCAGACAGCATCCAAGGACTAGAGTAAGTTGACCCTGCCTCCTGTCTTCACACTCACAGCCCCTAGCATCAGAAAACAGTTAACAGTTGAGAGAATCTAGTTCCCTATAAAATGGCAAATGGCTTTTTAAATGTATACAACTGTTGTCCTGTGTCTTTGGATGCCATGAGCCATTTCTCAGGGTCTGCTCACCTGGATGGGCTCAGCATTCAAATTCTGCTCCTGTAGGGCTGAAAGATCATGCCCTCTTGGATCCCACCAAACATCTGGCCTCAACAAGGTAGTTTCCCATGTCCATTACAAGGCTATGCTGTTCCTCAATGAAGAAGCACAGTAGTTTCAGTGAGTTCCAACCATAGCATGGTCGATGAAAATAGCCCTTAAAATCCCCTAGACCCATGGTTTTCACATTTTTCTTCGAGGATCCTCAGAGGTCATCTGGGGAGAAGGGG
>NC_138373.1:23776736-23783590 GCF_054177405.1 Leptonychotes weddellii
ATCCCTCCCACCCCCCTCCACTCCAGCAAACCTCAGTTTGTTTCCTGAGATTAAGAGTTTCTTATGGTTTTGTCTCCCTCCCTGGTTTCATCTTGTTTCATTTTTCCCTCCCTTTCCCTATGATCCTGTCTTGTTTCTCAAATTCCTCACATCAGTGAGAACATATGATAATTGTCTTTCTCTGATTGACTTATTTCACTTAGCATAATACCCTCTAGTTCCATCCATGTCATTGCAAATGGCAAGATCTCATTTTTTGATGTCTGCGTAATATTCCATTGTGTGTGTATACACACACACACACACACACACATACACACACACCACATCTTCTTTATCCATTCATCTATTGATGGACATCTCGGCTCTTTCCATAGTTTGGCTATTGTGGACATTGCTGCTATAAACATTGGGGTGCATGTGCCCCTTTGGATCACTACATTCGTATCTTTGGGGTAAATACCCAGCAGTGCAATTGCTAGGTCGTGGGGTAGCTCTATTTTCAACTTTTTGAGGAACCTCCATACTGTTTTCCAGAGTGGCTGCACCAGCTTGCATTCCCACCAAGAGCATAGGAGGGTTCCCCTTTGAGGAGATGTATTATAGAAATTGTCTCAATTTGTTATAGAGACCAAGAAGTCCTACAATTTGCTGTCCACAAGCCAGAAAACAAGGAACACTGGTGGCTTAGTCCAAGCCTAAAGGCTTGAGAATCAGGTGAGCCAATGGTGTAAATCCCTTTCTGAGTCTGAAAGCCTAGAACAAGGAGCACTGATGTCTGTGAGCAGGAGAATACGGATGCCTTAGCCAAAGCAGAGAGACTGACTTTGCCCTTCCTCTGCCTTTTGTTCTACTCAGGCCCCCAATGGATTGGATGATTCCCACCCACACTGGTGAGGGAGATCTTCTTTAGTCTGTCTACTGATCCAGATGCTAATTCCTTCTGGAAACACCCTCAAAGATATATCCAGAAATAATGTTTTACCAGCTATGTAGGCATCCCTTAGCCCAGTGAAGTTGACACACAAAACTAACCATCACATAACATGTAATACATTCTAACATTTCCTCTTTTATTTAAAAATTTTAAAAGGAAGCCATACCTCACTAAATAAACATCAGGATCTCCTAATGGGTATCACACTGAAGTTTGAAAAACATTTCTCTAACATGCCCACAAAGCACTTTCCATCTTGGATTTACTTGAGTTCACTATATCAAAGATCACAAGCCAGTTTCTACCAGACAACAAGGAACATGATTCATTTGAGCCCCACACAGCTGGCTAGCACAATGTTTAAAAAACAAAACTCATTTCCCAAAGTTTTAAATGGAGACATATCCATTCTAGGCCTCTAGCTTTCCTTGGGGATAGGGGAGGGGAGGTTGGGGATAGAAAATAGGCAGAAGGTTGTGCAACACAGAGTCTATATTCCCACACAGCTACAATTGGCTGAAGCTGAGTAGTGGCCACTGAATTATATGGAGCATTCCTCTCCCAGTTGACCAAGGTCCTTTTTGCTTATGACAATCTCACTACTATGGAAAAAGATCTCTGATTTGCCCCCTCCACCCCAGACCTTTCCCAAAATATAAGTCTGGACAGGAAGCAATTCCAACACCACTTGGGCTCACCCCAAAGTTGCCTTGACTTCCACATGTCAAGCCTCCCACTGCAAATCCTTTCTCACCAGGGATTCGGTGAGTACAGCCAGCTCTCCTTTTGATAAATACACTTTGCTAAGATGCAGGGCAGTGTAATTTCCCAAAAGGTTAGGAGGAGTGACTGCTCAGAGAGGGCTCGCTTATTATTTCAAATGCCACCCATCCCATTCTCTAACATTTACTGAGTTATTTACAACTTGATTCCTGCCACACCTGCCAGAGTATCTGACCTACTCCTGTCTCCCCTCCAGGCATCATCTCTCCAGCCCTGAAATGGGAGCCGGGGGGCCACAGGGCCATGCCTCCTGGAGCCAGGGTGGTCTCTAAGCTAAGAGAGAGAAGCTACCATAATGGGTAATTTTGCACCAAGTCATGCTTAAAAGTCATCAATAAAATTCACTTATTTTGAGGGATGCCAAGTTGTTAATTGTGTCCATGTGGCTGCAAATGTTTAGTCCATTTTCAATTTGCTCAGACAGATTAAAAAACTAATACTAATGTTTTAAACTAGCAAGCCTCAAAAACACTTCATTTCTTCTTTAAATAACATGGGGCATGTGTTTGGGTCAGTAATTTCAGTTAAAGAAACTTTTGGGGGGAGCAAATATTTTTTTTAAAAGTTAATTTTATTTAATAAAAATTTAATTAAAAATTTCATAAAAATAAAAATTAAGATCTACCATCTCTTCAGTGTCTACTATGTGCCAAGCAGACACATGCTATTCAGCTCTTTGCTATGTAGACAGATAGAGAGACAGAGAGATACAGATATTGTTTAACTCACAACATCTCTGCAAGTGAGATATCAGAAAATTAATTCCTTTTTACAAATAAAAAACCAAGGCTCAGAGGGCTTCAGTATTTTCCATATGGCCAGTCATTATCAGAGCCAGCACTGGACTTCAGGACCGTCTGTGCTTTCCACCCCGCCCACTGCTTCTCAATCAAAATCATACCAAGAAGCATCTCCTTGCAGCCAGCATCTATGTCCACATATGCATCAAAGCACCTAGATTACTTAAAGGTAACTCTCGAAATAACTTGTAGCCATCGACTTTCTTCCAGTCTGGAATGAGAAATTCTGGAGCTAGGATGGGCCCAGACTCCTTCTTCCCCCACAACCCAGAAGATCGTGGTCTCCCACCCTACAGTGGTTGAACACCTCAACATTGGGGTCAGACTAACCGAGATTGCAACCCAACCTCCCTCACTTAGTAGTGATGGGACCTTGGGCAAGTCATTTAGTCTCACTAAGGCTCAGCATCCTCATCTAAAAGAAAGTGGGACACTAACAGTGCCCAACTCATATGGTTATGGTGGGAGACAAATAAAGTACTGTGTGTAAAGCGCATCACCCTGTAGCCGGAGCTGTGATGAATAAGCATTAGATACTGTCAGGGTTAGCCAGCTGAAGGCTTGCTGCCTGAGCAGCCATAAGAGCCATGATCGGGAATCTGCAAGAACAGAACATGATGGGGCGCCTGGGTGACTCAGTTGGTTAAGCGACTGCCTTCGGCTCAGGTCATGATCCTGGAGTCCCTGGATCGAGTCCCGCCATCGGGCTCCCTGCTCGGCAGGGAGTCTGCTTCTCCTTCTCCCGCTCCCCCCTCTTGTGCTCTCTCTCTCTCCCACTCTCTCTCTCAAATAAATAAATAAAATCTTAAAAAAAAAAAAAAAAAAAGAAGAACAGAACATGATGGCTTTACTACTGGTACAAAATGACCACGTTTCATCCCACCCCATATGCACTCTCCTACCCCATCGACCACCCACAATGCCACCACCTCCTTCTCCACTGAAGAGAGAAGCCCTCAGCCAGGTTTTGAAAAGCAGACAACTGAAAGGCAGCCTTTGTCAATCTGTCAGTCGGCAGAGTTCACCCTAGGAAGCCCTGGGCTGTGTGCGTCCCAGGCTGGTCCTCCAACATGCAATCTCCTCCATCGGGCATCAGCTCTGGGTCCTTTGCTCCTCAATCTACATGACTAAGGAGCTCCAACCTCCTCTACACTTACTCTTGGGTCCTAACAATAGTAGACCGATTTTCCTCAATCTCTCCTTCCCTCCCCCTTCCTCCTCTGCCCCTGCCCCTTCTCTGTACACCCTTTCATCATTTTTTACTCCAGGATACTTAGGTTCCATCCAGTTTGACCTATGAGCTCTCAGATCTGCTCAGTGTTATCTGCTTCTCCATCCTGGTTCAGTACCAAGCATAGGCTGGAAGGAAGGAACTCCTCTGTCCCATTAAACATCTTCTCAGCATAACGTCCCTGTGCCTCAGGTCTGTGGTAGTTTCCTAGGGCTGCCATGACAAATGATCACAAACTTGGAGACTTAAAACAACAAAAGTATTCTCTCACAGGGCTAGAGGCCAGAAGTCCAAACCCAAGGTGTGCACAGGGCCATGCTTCTTCCAAAGTTTCCTTGTCCCTTCCAGCTTCTGGTGCATCTGGGCGTTCCCTGGCTTGTGACAACAAAACTTCCTTCTCTTTCCTCTGGGTCCTTTCTTCTTCTAGCTCTAAAGAGGATACATGTCATTGGATCTAGGGCCTGTCCTAATCCAGGATGATCCCATCTCAAGATCCTTAACTTATACATCTGCAAAGACCCTTTTTCTAAGTAAGGTATTCACAGGTTCTAGGTGGACCTCCCTTTGGGGGAACCACCAATTTAGGCCATTCCTTGATATGAATGAGTCCCTGGAGAGCTGTGGCATACCTTCCTTACATCATCCAACTCACCTCACTCCTTTACCAAAACAATGCCAAGACCTAGAGAAAACCTTCAATTCTATTACATAAGCCAGATCTTGCACTCCCTTCTCCAAAGTCCACACTGTGCAGAAATCCAAGCCTGGAGGAGGAGCTTATGGGATTGACATGGGGAAATGAAACAGAACTCCAGAAAGATAAAAGGGTCCTTGCTCTCCTCCCAGAGCCAATCAGCTGTCCACTCTAACCCATGAGGCAGAGTCTGAGCAATGAGCAGACATCAGCGCTTCCCAAAACCTATTTCCACTGTGGAAACAAGATTTCTAATTTCAAATAAATCTAGGAAGTGTTGAGTTAAATAAATTCAAACTGGTTTCTTCATTGAAGATCTTGCCAAAGCTCTCAATATGGTAACAATGAATAGAGGTAGAAATGATTTGTAGTATTTCCCAAACTTACAGCCCAGAGAACCCCTTTACCTGTGAGGCATCTCATAGCCCTGGCACTCTTCCAAATATGCAATGGGAGATAATGATACAAATCACCCTATGCAAATAAGTAGCTATCAAGTCACTGGGGAAAAGCAAACCGAAGCTACAATAAGGTACCACTTTACACCCACTGGGATGACTATGATCAAAAGACAGACAATGACAAGCACTGGTGAGAATGTGGAGCCATGGGAACCTCATACTTTTCTGATGGGAATGTAAATGGTGCAGCTGCTTTGGAAAGAAAGTTCAGCAGTTTCTTTAAAGGGTCAAATGTACCCTATGACCCAACAGTTTCACTCAGAAAAAAAAATATACACCCTCAAGGTAAATGTGCACAGCAGCATGATTCATAATAGCCAAAACCTGAAAACAACCCAAAAGTTCATCAACTGGTAAACGGATAAATAAAACGTGGTATAGCCCACAATTAATTATTATCCAGCAATAAGAAGGAATGAAATACTGATATATACTACAACATGCAAGAATCAAAAGACCATGTACTGTATGATTCCATTTATATGAAATGCCCCCAAAAGGTAGATATATAGAGACAGAGAGATGAGTGATTGCCAGGGAGTTGGGGATGGGATTAGGAATTGACTGTAAATGGACATGAAGAATTTTACTGAAGTAATGAAAAGGTTCTAAAACTGGATTAAAGTGATGATTGCACAACTCAGTAAATTTACTAAAAAAAAATCATTAAATTGTATTAAAATAGGTGAATTTTATGGTATGTAAATTATGCCTTGATAAAGTTGTTTTTAAAAAGTGCTGCCACTGATTAATGAAATAAAATTTTAATAACCTAAAAAAAAAAAAATGACTCTCAGGCTATATGCTTAGCCCAATGCTTACTCAAGTGAAGGTATTGAGCAAGTTTTTAGAGTAAAGAGGAGCAAAGTTTCCAGTGCCAAGTTCTTCGTCGCACTTGGGAAAGTTGAGCATCTTGCATATAATCCCTACCTCTTGGGTTGTGTTTGGAAGGATGCATTGAAGTCTTTTTTATGGAAGGATTTCTTGAGCAAACCAGAAATACATGTGATGAATCTCTACTTGCAAACTGTACACTTAACAAAACAAGACCCAGCCCATAGAATTTAATAAAATGGTAGAATTGATTAGAATTCCAGGACCAGTGTGATGGAAGTTCTAACAGAGAGGGATTGGGCTCTTTGATCTGCCTGGTTCCACTCTGACTTCTTTCTAATTAGCAAAGCTTTTGAGGCTGACTGATAAGCATTCTGGGCACTGCACATGTCTGGCCACTGACTAATTAATTAATTTTTGACTTTGAGCAGTGACACTTAATTTGAAAACTTTCTACCATCCATAGATAAATGTGGAAAAGTAGGGCAAAAGATTTAAAAATATGCTAAAGGTGCCATTTCAAATCCAGTTCACTCCCAACAGAAGAAAGGGTCAGTGAGTTAAATAAAGAGATGGATGCTGGAGGGGATGCATCTGGGGACAGAGTGCTAGGCTGGCTCTGCATCCATTCTGCTGTGTGTTTTGGCTTAGCTGTTTACCTCTCTGTTCTCTTGGTCATTTTATTTGAAAATTAGTCTCCTCTGCAGTCTTATTTATTGAAAAGTGACTGTGTGCATTGCCCACAAAGAGAAAAGGGACAGAAAACAAAAATGACTCACCAAGAGGGGAATGGGAGGGTATACAAAACTTATGAATCTACCCAGAGGTTTTGAGATGAGCACTGCCCAGATCAAGGGTCTGCAAACTATATCCCAAGAGCCAAATCCAGCCTGTCATGGCTTTTGTAAATAAAGTTTTACTGAGACACCCATTTGTCCATGTACTGCATTTGGTTGTTTTCATGCTACCATGGCAGAGCTGAGTGGGAGCAAGAGAAATTATTTGAGCAGCAAAGTAGAAAACATTTGCTCTCTGACTCTTAATAGAAAAAGTTTACCAACCCCTGGTCTAGCATTATGCTTTTTTGGCATAATTTTTTTAATGTTTTTTTTTT
>NC_138373.1:23783690-23836637 GCF_054177405.1 Leptonychotes weddellii
CCCAAATCTTTGAGGTGGGGATTAACATGGTCAGAGGAGAAATTTTTTTTTTTTTAAAGATTTTATTTATTTATTTGACAGAGAGAGACACAGCAAGAGAGGGAACACAAGCAGGGGGAGTGGGAGAGGGAGAAGCAGGCTCCCCGCAGAGCAGGGAGCCTGATGCGGGACTCGATCCCAGGACCCTGGGATCATGACCTGAGCTGAAGGCAGTCGCTTAACCAACTGAGCCACCCAGGCGCCCGGTCAGAGGAGAAATTTGAAGCTCACAAAGTTAATAACTAGCTCATAAGTTACACAATCGGCATTTGAAACGAGTCCAACTTGTCTCCAACATCATAGCATGATGCCTTCCTATTATGCCAACATTAAAGCAAACATTTTGGCAAGAGGCTCCCTCAGATATTCCCTTTGTAAAGGGTCAAAAAGCCTTGGGACAGATTGTAGAGTGACGCATTTGATAGCATTTATGCAGTCATCTCGGTGCCGACTTTATCTTCCAAGCTTGGAGAGAAGCCCTTCTATTAATCCCCTTCCAAGCAGAACCAAGACCAGGCCATAAAATTTAACAAATACTTACCAAAGAGTTGAGAACTCCAAAATTCTTCACATAGGGGAATTCATTGCTGCCACTAGAATTACTGCTTCTCCAGTAGAAATCCTATAAACTTAGGTCCCTATTCTCCCTATCCCCAAGCCCCAGATAGAAAAGAGCCTCACACTTCCAGCCCAAGGCCTTCTCTTTCCCATCCCAGTGTACTGACCATAGAACAGACCCTTCCTTCAGAAGAAATTCTCAGTCCAACCACACAGCAGATTCCACCCTCCAAGGTCCAGATAGGCATTCAAAATAATTACAGTGTAGTTCTAAAGTTCTGGATTATTACCCCACATTAATAAAAGACAGGATAAGAACCATATGATCCTTTCAAATGATGAAAGAAAAGCATTTGACAAAGTACTACATCCACTCATGATAAAGACCCTCAACCACGTAGGGTTAGAGGAGACTTACCTCAACATAATAAAGGCCATATATGAAAAACCCACAGCTCATATCATCCTAGATGGGGAAAAACTGAGAGTTTTTCCTCTATGGTCAGAAATAGCACAGGGATGTCCACTCTCATCATTGTTATTTAACATAGCGCTGGAAGTCCTAGCTAGAGCAAAGACAACATAAAGAAATAAAAGGCATCCCGGGCGCCTGGGTGGCTCAGTTGGTTAAGCAACTGCCTTCGGCTCAGGTCATGATCCTGGAGTCCCGGGATTGAGTCCCGCATCGGGCTCCCTGCTCAGCAAGGAGCTTGCTTCTCCCTCTGACCCTCCCCCTCTCATGTGCTCTCTCTCTCATTCTCTCTGTCTCAAATAAATAAATAAAATCTTTAAAAAAAAAGAGAGAGAAATAAAAGGCATCCAAATCAGCATGGAAGAAATCAAACTTTCACTATCTGCAGATGACATGATATAATATATAGAAAACCCAAAAGACTCCACCAAAACATTGCTGGAACTGATACATGAATTCAGTAAAGTCACAGGATATAAAATCAATGTACAGAAATCTGTTCCATTTCTATATCAATAATGAAACAGCAGAAATAAAGAAAAATTAAGGAATCAATCCCATCTGCAACTGCACTAAACACCATAAGATACCTAGGAATAAACCTAACTAAAGAGGTAAAAGACCTGTACTCTGAAAACGATAAAATACTAATGAAAGAAATTGAAGGTGACACAAAGAAATGGAAAAATATTCCATACTCATGGATTAGAAGAACAAATATTATTAAAATATCTATACTACCCAAAGCAATCTACACATTTAATGCAATCCATATCAAAATACCACGAGCATTTTTCACAGAGCTAGAACAAACCTGTATGGAACCAGAAAAGACCCTGAATAGCCAAAGCAATCTTGAGAAAGACTGGAGGCATCACAACTTCAGACTTTAAGCTATATTACAAAGCAGCAATCATCAAGACAGTATGGTACCAGCACAAAAAGAGACCCATAAGATCAATGGAACAGAATAGAAAACCCAGAAATGGACCCTCACTCTATGGTCAACTAATCTTCAACAAAGCAGGAAAGAATATCCAATGGAAAAAGACAGTCTCTTCAAGAAATGGTGTTGGGAAAACTGGACAGCAACATGCAGAATAGTGAAACAATCACTTTCTTACACCATACACGTAAGTGAAAGACCTAAATGTAAGACAGGAAGCCATCAATATCCTACAGGAGAAGACAGGCGGTAACCTCTTTGACTTCTGCCATGGCAACTTCTTACTAGGTATGTCTCCGAAGGCCAAGGAAACAACAGCAAAAATAAACTACTGAGACTATATCAAAATAAAAAGCTTCTGCACAGTGAAGGAAACCATCAACAAAACTAAAAGGCAACCTATGGAATGGGAGATGATATTTGCAAATGACATACTTGATAAAGGGTTAGTATCCCAAACCTACAAAGAACTTATCAAACTCAACATCCAAAAAATAAATAATCCAATTAAAAAATCGGCAGAAGGCATGAGTAGACATTTTTCCAAAGAAAAGATCCAGAGAGCTAACAGACACATGAAAAGATGCTCAGCGTCACTCATCATCAGGGAAACACAAACAAAAACCACAGTGAGATATCACCTCAAACCAGTCAGAATGGCTAAAATCAACAACACAAGAAACAACAGGAGTTGGTGAGGATGTGGACAAAGGTGAGCCCTCGTGAACAGTTGGTGGGAATGCAAACTGATGCAGCCACTCTAGGGAATAGTACGGAGGTTCCTCAAAAAGTTAAAAATAGAACTTCCCTATGATCCAGCAATTGCACTACTAGGTATTTACTCAAAGGATACAAAAATACTGATTCAAAGGGATACATGTACCCCAATGTTTATAGCAGCATTATCAACAATAGCCAAATTATGGAAAGAGCCCAAGTGTCCATCGATAGATAAATGGATGAAGAAGATGTGGTGTATACACACACACACATATGCACAATGGAACATTACTCAGCCATAAAAAAGAATGATATCTTGCCATTTACAACCATGGGGATGGAGCTAGAGAGTCATATGCTAAGTGAAATAAGTCAGTCAGAGAAAGACAAATAGCATATAATTTCACTCTTACGTGGAATTTAAGAAACAAAACAAATGATCATAAGGGGAAAAAAAAAGAGAGGAAAACCAAGAAACAGACTCTTAACTATAGAGAACAAACTGATGGTTACCAGAGGGGAGATGGTTGGGGAGATGGGTGAAATAGATGATGGGGATTAAGGAGTGCACCTGCTGTAATGAACACTGGGTGTTGTATATAAGAGTTGAATCACTAAGTTGTATACCTGAAACTAATATTACACTGCATGTTAACTGGAATTCAAATAAAAACTAAAAAAAATTTTTTTAAATAAATAAATAAAAGTCTGTTTATTCACTACCCCAGAAGGGCTATGCCAAGGCTAGTCTAGTTCATGTTCAAAGTCCTTTCTCCAGCCTAAGGTAAAGAGATCAGGCCTGACCACACTGCCCTCCCAACAGGATTCTGCACCCCTTATCACCTATAAACAAACTTTCGGAAATGAACACATACACATTTCCCACGAAGAAATAATTTTCAAATATCATTCAGCCGAAATCCATTTTTAGAGAGGAATAAGTTTCCTCTAACTCTGCAAAGGGTGCAACCCTGCTAAACAGAACACTGAATTTTATTGCTAAATGGAACTCTGAGCATTTCAGGGCATAGCTTCTGCATTTAAGTTCTATTTGGCCAAGGTCACTAAGAGCTCCCATGGCATCTTTGTGCAAATCAGAAAATGGCCACTTCCTCCTGGCAGGTACACCACTGGACAAGTGCACAGTGCCACTGTGAGTGAGAGCAAAGGGCTCCCTCCTCTGGGTGCACACTCATCACCCTAGAGCACAAGGCTAGGCAAAGAGATCATGGGCTGGGCTTCAATGTGACCATTGTGTAGTGAGCAACATGCACAGACATCCATGATTCCACATGGTTTTCTCCAGGAATACTGGTCATTTCCTTTGTATCTATTTAACGGGCCCATTCCAATGATTTTTTTCATAAACAGAGGTCATCTGCAATCGTTAAACTGATATCTACCCCTAGAGAAAATGAACGTGCTGAGATCGTCAATAAATCAGTTCAGAAGACCTGGGTTGAATTTACAACTCAGCCAATTGCCAGCTGTGTGATCTCGGACATGTCACTTGGCCTTCTTCAGGTTTTCATCTATAAATCGGAGGCATCAATACCAGCCCTACCAAGATCTCAGAACTGTTTAAAATCTCTCATCACAAAATGCAGAGTGACTTGATAAACATAAAAGGATCTGTGGATATTAAGCAGTAACCACCTAAAAACATAGAAACATTATCATTCATGCTTCCATCCAAAGTCATTTTTCCTATTCCTGCTGTCTCTTGGCTATAGTATTCTTCCAGCAAAACTCTGAGAAGGGCCATTAGTTGTCCTTGGTTTTCCAAAAAGGTCATCCAACCACTAAAGGGTTTCCAATGTGGAAGGTAATTAGCTCTCGAAGGCTTTCCATTCCACCTGATCAATTAGACTAAGCACTAAACACTCCCATCCCTAAAGTGCATAAAATTGAATTGTATGTGTGCTTTACTGTTACAGAATGATAACGTGCTGCTCTTGGAATCCGTCACATGAGCTGGGGAATAATCAATATATTTTTAAGGCCGCACCCTGCCTGGTGATATCTGACTAAGATTTTTAATTTCTGGAGAAAGTAACACAAAATTTTTAAACCAATGATACAGGCTTTTGTGTGGCTCCTTGGGGCCGCTTTAAAGGCCTCCGCAGATTCCAGCCCCAATGGCAACTGGGCCACCTTGACCATGCTTTTCCACTGCCATAACCTGCCAAGCAGCCTCAGTGAAGAGGCTGGATGTAAGCACCAAATGCAAGGCCCATTTTTCTTTGTCAAAGTCTCCCCGTGGTAGGAGGAGGTGTCAGACATCTGGCACGGGATTTTTCTCAGCAACCCACCCAAGCATAGATGTTCACCCTTTCCCTCCTCTCCTAGAAGACAAGTTATTTAAAAGATGTATTTTTGAACGCGGCCTTCTCTGCATTTGTAATGTCAACAGCCGCAAATATTGGGGGAGGGAAGAAAAGGCGATTGGAGGAGAGGAGGTGCTTCCCCTTTAAGGAATGATCGATGCATGTGTCAAAGGCGGTGATAAGACATGCCGAGCTTATCAAAAACCGAAGCTCTGCTGACAGAGTTCACGTGTGGCGGGAAGATAAGAGAAGCTCGGTTCTTCGCTCCCTCTTTTCTCTCCCCAGAGACCCTGTTTTAATTTCCCACTCTGCATGTTACATTTTCAGTCCCAATGGAGACCATCGAGCCTCGTTCAATTCCTTTTCTAATCTCACTGTAAAGGTTTCCAGGAGACGGTGATTAGCAGATGTCGACCTCAGAGTTATTTGGGGAAATACTGTGTGAGGGGTGTCAGAGATCCAAAATGCAGCTGAAGGTTTTGGAAATACTCAGAGCATGGGAAGGGAATTAAGCCGGATGTTGAACATGCACACACGTCCTGGCTCTGCCACAAACATGCTGTGTGACTTTGTATAAGTCATGTCATCTCCCTGGAAAGGAGTCTCCTCTCCTGTAAAATGAGAGGAGATGGGCTGTGTTATCAAGAATCTTTCCATCTAGAACAATCCCATCTTCATTGCGGCTCTCTGGGAACCAGGCTGAGAGGTTGCAAAGCTGGAAACCTGAGCCCACTGTCTTCACCCCTCTGCTAATGTATCTGCTATCATAGCAGATACTATGTTATCATTAGCAGAGGGTGGGTTGCCATAGACTGGGGGGCTTAAATAACAGAGATGCTTTTCTCACAGTTCTGAAGGCTGGGAGTCCAAGATCAAGGTACTAACAGCTGTGATTCTTGATAAACGCCCTATTCCCAGCTTGCAGAAAACATCCAACTCATAGCTACGTCCTCACATGCTGGAGAGAGAAGAAACTCTCTTTTTCCCGTCTCTTTTTCTTCTTCTAAGGGCACTAATCCCATCATGGAGACTCCACCCTCATGACTTCAACTACTAAAAACCTCCCAAAGGCTCCACTTCCTAGTACCATCCAGCTCGGGTTAGGGCTTCAACCTATGAATTTAGGGAGGGCACAAACATTCAATCCATAACAAGTATGGAAATTACTGCAAGAGGACCAAAGTTGACAGGAAAGTCTGTTTTATTTTTCCTTGAACCATAACCAAAACCACTTTCTGTCCCCTTTACCCAAGCCTGAGATGGAAACTAACCCTTTTCAAGAAATGGATTTCTCTCAGTTTCCCTACTTAAGGCTCCTCCTTGGAATTCTGCCCTTGGAAGTGGCTGCTTGGCATTGAGGAGGATCCTGAGGCCATGTCTGGGCCGAGATGGGACAAGAACTGTGATGGATTAGTGATCCTCCCCTGGATGCCATGGGGGAGAACAGTGGTAGATACATCACGTGCTTGTCACCCCGAGCCTGAAGCAGTGATCCTCCAACATTGGTGTGCATCAGAAGGATCTGGAGAATTCATTTAAAGTACAGGTTCCCAGACCCCATCGGGGATTTCTGATGCAGTGTGGTTGTGGCGGGGGCGGGGGGGGGGGGAGCTTTGCATCTCACTGTAACAATGCTGCAAAGTGATTCTGATGCGTGCCAAAGTCCACGTGGCAAAGATTTGGGAAGAAGTTTGTTCCCTTGAGAACTTAGTGGTCTGGGATGCTTAGTGCTCCAGAAACCCTTTGACATCGATAACTTAGAGATGTGTGCCTTGTCCACATGCCTCTGGCCCTGTAACTTCCATGCAAGGAGGACGGACTTCCAACTGTTGGTATTTGAACCTCTCTGCGGGAGGGCTTTCTGAGGCCATGGGACCCTGCTCTGCTCCCACAATAAGGCACAACAGCCAGTGAACTTCTGTGCTCTAGAAGCAGCAACCAACCAACAAAGCCACACAAACGCATATATCAGATGCTCCCAGAGCTCCCTAGCAGGGTTAAATTCCAGTTGCCCACAGCAGTGCCCTGCTTGGTGGCACAGCCTTTACTGGCCACCTCCCCTCCCTGTGTCGCTTTCCAACTCTCCTCCCCCAAAGCATGTTCAGGGATTATCACCCAAACATGCTATCTGCCCTGCAATCCTTGTCCTAGCATCTGCTTCTGGGGAAACCCACATTATGACAAAATTTGAAACAGAACTACATAAGCATATGATCCAGCAGTCCCTCTTTTGGCTACATATTAAAAAAAAAAAATCAGTATCTCCAAAAGATACCTGCGCTCCTACGTTCATTACAGCATTATTCACAAAAACCAAATACGGAAGCAACCTAAGAATCCATCAATGGATGAACGGATAAAGAAAAAATAGTACATAATATACAATAGAATATTATTCAGCCTTAAAAAAGGAAGGAAAATCTGTCATTTGCAATGACATGGATGAACCTGGATGACATGATGCTAAATGAAATAAAGCAGACACAGAAAGACAAATACTGCATATCTCACTTATGTGTGGAATCTAGAACAAGTCAAACCCCTATACACAGAGTAAAATGATGAATAACAGGGGCTGTGAGATAGGAGTGTTGCCTGTACCCGGAGGACAAGGAAAGACCCAAGAAAGAGATGGACAGTCCAGATGGGTAGGTGGCAAGTTTCAATAAGCAAGGGAACTTAACGTATAAGGCTTGTCTTGGGTGGCTGCAAGACGAGTAGGTCTCTGCACCTCCTGGCCAGAATTTTAAAAGCTTATATAGAAGGCGTAATGGGGTTCAGTCACATATACTGTCCAGATGGTCTCAACAACACCTTACTGTCTCAAAGCTGTGTCCTTGAAATGGCTCCAGCTATGGGAACAGTGGGCAAAGCACACATCCCAAGGACGGGGGGTGGGTGGAGCGGTAAGGAGCCTCTAGTTGGTCAGGTCCAGCCTGAGGGTCAATAAGCAGTCATAACCTCTCAGTGACCTCCTCCATAGAGAGAACAGAGAGAAGTCAGGAGGGGTTGGGTAAAGGGTATGGAATTGCAGTTGTGGAGAATAAGTTCTAGAGATCTAACGTACAGCACAGTGACTACAGTTAATAATACCATATTCTATGCTGGAAATGTGCTAAGAGTAGATATCAGGTGCTCTCAGCACACACAAAAAAACTGGTAACTATGTGAGTAGATGGAGATGTTAATTAGCTTGACAGTAGTGATCATTTTACTGTGTATAAGGAGATCCAAACATCATATTGTACATCTTAAATAGATGCAATTTTTACGAAATTAATAAATAAACAGAGCTTGGGGCTCCTGGGTGGCTCAGATGGTTAAGCGTCTGCCTTCGGCTCAGGTCATGATCCCAGGGTTCTGGGATCGAGTCCTGCATCAGGCTCCCTGCTAGGCGGGGAGCCTGCTTCTCCCTCTGCCTCTGCCTCTCTCTCTCTCTCTGACTTTCATGAATAATAAAACATTTTTAAAAATTTGTTTAAAAGGGCGCCTGGGTGGCTCAGTTGGTTAAGCGACTGCCTTCGGCTCAGGTCATGATCCTGGAGTCCCGGGATCGAGTCCTGTATCGGGCTCCCTGCTCAGCGGGGAGTCTGCTTCTCCCTCTGACCCTCCCCCCTCTCATGTGCTCTCTCTCATTCTCTCTCTCTCAAATAAATAAACAAAATCTTTAAAAAAAAATTTGTTAAAAAAAATAAATATAAATAAATAAATAAATAAACAGAGCTCATTTTCAGGCATAAACTTTGTGAAAGAATGTGGCTATGTCACAGTTAAAAGCATAATAGAATTTTTTCCTTAAATTCCCTTCCCTCCCTCAAAATACACAGCTCTAATTCTTCCTCCCATCCTAACCATATTCCGTTCACAACATGAAAGATTCTGTGTATTTGTAGGGAGCAGTTTTAGCTTTTCAAAGCACTTTATGCATTTAGACATCCTTTTGGTATTTATAAGAGATCTGCCAGGTAGGATAGGCAAGAGCATTATTCTCTTAGGGTAAATGAGATCAGCCCTTGGAACACATACCCAGAGAAGCGAGTCAGACTGCACAACGTCACACATCATATTGGCCTCCAGCGTGTCACCAGCATCCCTGCGTCTCCAGAGTGGCATCGCCTGCTGTGGGTTATACAATCCCAAGAGCAGGGACAGGGCAGAGGGGTTGACAGCATGGACTGCACCCCACCAGAACAGAGGCTCGCGATGAGAATGCTTAGTGGTAACGGTCACTGTTTTCACTCTGGGGCAAGGAAATTATTGTAAGAGAAGAGAAAACTGCTGTCGAATACCATCCTTGATGGGAGAGACAAACTAACTTAGCCGGAGTTTGCTAAAGCAGAGCCAGTCAACGGTATTCTGCTCTTTATCTTCTGTTCATGGGTGCCCGACACTTGCAGGGGCAGAGGAAAGTGAACAGGCTTCTCTGATACGGCAATTCAAAGGTCAGGTAAGCACATTCACAGGTATAAATGTCAGATACAGATTAGCACACCAGAAGAGAAATCAGATTTAAAAAAATAAATAAATAATAACAAACCTTTCCCAAATCACTAGTTTTCCAAACAGAATGTGCACCAAGATACCCCTAGAGGGCTTGTTAAAATCCAGATTGCTGGCCCTACCCCAGAGTTTCTGGTTCAATAGTCTGGATGGGGCCTGAGACTTTGCATTTCCAACAAGTTCCTGGGTGAGGCCAGAGATGCAGCTCTGACTCTGAAGACCACTGCTTCGGTGTTTTCCAAATGTAACGTGTGTACAAATAACCTGCAGCTATAGTTAAAATGCAGATTTGGCCTCCAGAGGTCCCAGCTGTCTTTCTAACAAGCTCCCAGTGATGCTGATGCTGCCAGTCTGTGGACCACAGTGAGGAGCAAAGCTCCAACCTGGCATCTCTCAAAGGGATGTGCAACAATCCCCTTACATCAGAGGCACCAGTGAGCTTATTAAAAATGCAGATGGGAACTCTGTGGTGACAAATAGGGGAGGTGAGAATGAGTGGACCCACGCTCTGGAATGAATGGACACATCTGCCAGCAGACTCACGGACAACACAGGATAAAGGCTGCATGGCCAGTTACGATGTCAGTCACCAGCTCTGTCCCCCCATCCAGGGCCATCTCAGGGCCTTGAACTCAGATCTGGCTCTCGAGTTTGCACCAAAGGTGGAATCCTCTGAGTCCCTTGAAAACAGCAAGTGGGCAGAAACCCACTTAAAGGGAGAAAGAGAGAGCCAGCCACCCTGCTTGGCCTAGGAGTGACACGGCCTCCATGCTGGAAACCAGCTGGGACCTTGAGCTGAGCCAAGCAGAGCTGGACCATCATCAGTCCGACATCCCTAAGGCTATCAGCAGAGCGTGCCTTACCTCTAGCAAAAAGGAAAGGAGAGAGGGAAGGAGGGGAAAGGAGGAAAGAGACAGAAAGGAAATTGTGCTCTCATTACACGATGGTATTTGGAATAACGAAAAATTCAAAACAAATATTGAACAACTTGCAAATTGCATTTTCCTGGGACTTTTCTCTTGGCTTTTTTGGTTTGTTTGCTTTAATTGAAAGCGGCGTGCTTCAATGAGCTCATGTGACATGTGCTGTTCAGTTATTCCAAATGACTGGGGCCACGTGATGCTCTATGTCTCATCAGTTGCAGAGCACATTTTATGTTTAAGGAACTACAGTACAATCACTTCCTAACTATCATATTGCACAGAAATGGCTTTGGCACTCAGGTACAATGGCACTTTCTGAGGAATTGGGAGGGTTATCCCTGGGTCAAAGATGAGCAGTGATCATGAAAAGCAGGCGGTTCCCAGTGTACCGCCTAGGGAAAAGGACAGAAAAGTAGACTAGAAAAACCAGCTACAGGGGAACAGAACATGGCACCCAGGGGTCCCCTGACCCTGGAGTCAGGAAAACAGGGGTAAAAAGCTCAAGAATGTGGCTGGAGAAATTAGGGCAGGGAGGAGACATGGAGCAATCCACTTTATTTCTAGAGAGATTCCAACCAGCCCACTGCCTTTTATATTCTCAAGACTGGAAACCTGTACCAAATCACTCCCCTGAATGGCGCAAGTTGTACTAATTTATTGAGTTCAAATATTAGGGGTTTTTTTTCCTACCTCCCCACAAAGAAGTTTTTTTTTTTTCAAAACCAAAAAACAAGCACAGATTTACTCACAGCGCTAAGAGCTAATACAGAAATCCCTCTATTGATAGACGGCTGGGACAGTAACCTGACTTTTACTCCTCTCAAGCACCATATAAAGTAGGTATTATTTCCATTTTACAAAGCCTGTCCTTGCTAAGCCATCAAACCAATGTCAGCAGCCACACACCTCTAGACTTTTTGACATCTGGATTTTTCTATTACTTGTAAGTGAATGCATTTCTAATTAATACTATTATTAGAAGCCAAACCAAAGTAGTGGTGTTTCCTCATTCCTGAAATGCTTGGGGGTCTCCTGCTTTGGTATGTCTCCCTCTCCTGCTGGTTCTTCCAAACCATCCCTACGCTCTTTGTCGTCCCACTAGAAGACCGAGGGGCCCGTCTGAGCAGGCCCTACGTTAGCTTCAGTTCTAAACAGTTGCTTGCAACTCCTCTTTCCTGGTGCTGGATTCACTGGAAATGTCCCAGAGCAGTAGCCCCAGTGGGAAATAAATGAGTCTGATTTCAGAAGAGACAAGCCCATCATCTCTCCTCACTAGCAATCTCATAATACAATGGTAATTACCAATAATGATAATGGGCAGTTAATACAGTCACCATAATCAATGCCTCTCACCACGAGTGTCCTTCATTTCTCCTATCTCTGATCTTGGTGGAAGAGGGAAATTTCAGCGTAGTATATTCCAGAAACATGCAGTGGCCCCTCAGGTGGCCACCTTGATTTCCATTCCCTCAGTTTTTTATAGAACAGGAAGTCGGGAAACTGAGGGATCACCAACAGCACCAGAGTATCTTGTTGCCTCCCTCTGCAGCAGGACATACTCTGTCCTGATCCCAAGCAGGCTGGATTTAAACTGACGGGAGGAGACAGCTTCTCTTTAGACACCTGGGAGAATCATGACAGAGAAGCTCCAGAAATGTGACAGTAATATTCAATAGCGATCAGGTGTGGTGGGATCCAGGGGGCAGGAGGATGTATTCCTCAGAGACAGCTGGGATTGAGGGATGGGACAGAGGAGAAAGAAGTAGGGAGGGGAGCGTGGTGTGAAGCTTCTGACATGGTCTCGCAGTGACCTCCTCCCTTTTGTGTGCAAGCCAGACCAGGAGATTCACTGCCGGCAGAGAGAATGTGGCAAAAGTGATGGGATGTCACTTCTGTGATTAGGTTACAAAAGGATGTGATTTCCATCTTGCTATTATTCTCTCTGGCTCTTCTCACATGCTTGCTCTGATGGAAAGAGCCACATGCTGCAAAGACATGAGGATGGCCTCTGGCCAAGCGAGCGAGGAACTGAGACTCTCAGTCTGACAGCCTGTGAGTTGTTAGATCCCACCAAAAATACTGGGTGGGCTCAGGAGCAGCAACTGCCCCAGTTGACCTTGAGATGATGAGTCCCCAGCCCATACCTTGACGGCAGCCAGTGAGAGATCCTGAAGTGCAGAATCTAGCTACACCATTCCTGGATTCCTCACCCTCAGAAACTGTCTTGTTTAAAACTTTGGGGTCATTTGTTATGCAGCAGGAGATCATACAGGAAGAGAGTCATTCTGATGTTTTAAAAGCAGAAAAAAATACACACATGCATAAATGTTTTGAGTCCTCAAAACCTTTCTCTACTCCACATTGTAAGAAGGTTTTTGTTTTGTTCTGTTTGAGGATTTCTCTTTGTTTGCTGGCCTAATTTGTTTTGGAAGTTTTCCTTTTTGTTTCTTTTCTGCTCAACCCGCTAACTGAATCTGGGCATTTCCTGGGTTAACCGGGATGGTACCAATCGATCATTGTTACTATGGCTGCCATTTAATCAGACTTTGTAACATGTCAAGCACTGTGCTGAGCTTTTTAAGTATTATCTCATTTAATCCTCACAATGACCCAGAGGAAGAGGTACTATGCTCATTCCCCCCTTTCATACACGAGGACGTGGATATTAGAGCATTCCAGTTCTTGCCCAAGTCACTTAACTGGTGAGTTGTAGAGCCAGGATGCAGCCAGGAAATCTGACTCACAGCCTGTTCTCTGAATCACTTAGCAGGGCAGAGCCGAAGAAGGGAGCCAGGGCAGGAAGCCTAGCAGGACTTATGCCGAACAGGGCACAGATCGGGAAGGCTGGGGGTCAGGGCATCTGGAGGGCAAGAAGAGCTGACAAAGACTAGGATTTGGAAGAGAAAGGTTGGGAAAGTGCATAGGAATACATGAGGGACTGGGGTCACTGCCACGCATGTTGAGGGAAGTAGGAAACGGAGAGAGGAAATATGGGAAAGAGGGGACCGAGAGAGAAGGAAGGACAGAGAGAGAGGGAGTAAATAGTTTTGCTGTACATTATGCATACAATCCCTTTTCAGCATTTCCAAGAGATGCAGAAATGACTTAAACTACTTTCAAAGTAAGAGATGGGTGCTGTACAAGGCAATAAAGGAGATAGGCACAGCGTCGGGATTACTTTATGTCTTCACATTCTATTAGCTTCTCCATTCACAGTCTCTGCGATGACTTCCCAGTCTCTCAGACCCCTTCTTCATCTTACACAGATCTGAGCTTGTTCCTAATGATCTTCCATATCTCCCTTCTCCTCTTTAATGCCCCGATGCTGCACCAGGTCCGACCCTCACTTTCTCCCTCCCAGATTATGCCAAAAGCCTCCTGAAAGACCTCTGTGCCTTCACTCTTACCCCTGCCGACCGCTCTTCTAGACTAGTGATGAGGCAATCGGTTTAGTTATACAAACCTAACCAGGACAATGCAGTGCCAACGCCCTTCACATAGAGAATTGATTCCAAGTTTCAAACCATGATATAAAAGACTACCATCACCTCCTGCTTGAACTATAGTGACCATTTCTAAGTGGAATAAAAAAGAAGTAACACTAAGCCCTCTTGCAATTCCTTGTTCCCTGGGATCCCACTCCCTCCCCCAAGAGAAAACCGTACTTTTTATTTATACTTCTAGATATGTGGGATGTGTATATAAGCATGATGTGTAGGAGAATTAAACTGCACCCACTACAACTCACATAAAAAATACAGCAAATACAATCAACTGATCTTTGACAAAGGAGCAAAGGCAAAACAATGGATAAAGATAGTCCCTTCAACAAAGGGTGCTAGAACAAACAACTGGACATGAAAAAAAAATGGGTCTAAACACAGACTTTATGCCCTTCACAAAAACTAACTCAAAATGGATCACAGATCTAAGTGTACAATGCAAAACCATAAAACTCCTAGAGGATAACCTTGCTGACCCTGGGACAGCAATGCCTCTTTAGATACAACACCAAAGACATAATCCATGAAGGCAATGACTGATAAGCTGTATTTCATTAAAATTTAAAAAATTAAAAATTGCCTCCATGAAAGGCAAACTGCAGACTGGGAGAAAATATTTACAAAAGATGCATGTGATGGACTGTCATCCAGCATATACAAATAACTCTTAAAATTCAACAATAAGAAAACAAACAACCAAATTTTAAAAAGGGCCAAAGGCCTTAACAGACACCTCACCAAAGAAGACTCTAGAGTAGGACTGTTTCTCTTTTCCACAGCATATCATCAGGGAAATGTAAATTAAAGCAACAATGAGATACTATTACACACCTGTTAGAATGACCAAATCTGGAATACAGACAACACCAAAAGCTGGTGAGGATGTGGAGCAACAGGAATATTCATTCAGTGCTGATGGAAATGCAAAATGATATGGCCACTGAAGACAGTCTGGCAGTTTCTTTTTTAGGTATAATTAACATACAATGTTATGTTAGTTTTCAGTTTTAGGTGTACAACACAACTGATTCAACAATTCTATGCATAACTCAATGCTCACTGTGATAAGTGTAGTCACCACCCATCACCATACGTTATTACAATGTTATCGACTGTTTTCTCTATGCTGTACTTTTTTCATTTCCATGATTTGTTTATTTTATAACTGGAAGTTTGTACCTCTTAACCCCCTTTATATATTTCATCCATCCCCCTACCCACCTCCCCTCTGGCAACCACCCATTTGTTCTCTGTATTTAAGAGTCTGTTTATTTTTTGTGGTTTGTTTGTGGTTTGTTCATTTGTTCTTTATTTTTTTTTTAATTTTTTTAGATTTTTTATTTATTTGAGAGAGAGAGAGAAAGCAGGGGGAACAGCAGAGGGAGAGGGAGAAGCAGACTCTCCACTGAGCAGAGAGCCTGATGCGGGGCTCGATCCCAGGGCCCTGGGATCATGACCTGAGCCGAAGGCAGACGCTTAACTACTGAGCCACCCAGGCGCCCCTCATTTGTTCTTTAAATTCCACATTTAAGTGAAAGCATATAGTGTATGTCTTTCTCATCTGACTTATTTCACTTAACATAATACCCTCTAGGCCCATTTATGTTGTCATAAATGACAAGATTTCATTCTTTTTTATAGGTGAGTAATATTCCATTATCTATCTATCTATCTATCTATCTATCTATCTATCTATCCATCCACCACATCTTCTTTATCCCTTCATCTATCAATGGACACTTGGGCTGCTTCCATATACTGGCTATTGTAAATTATTCTAGTGGTTTCTTACAAAACTAAAATGATTCTTAACACATGATCTGGCAATCTAGCTCTTTGGTATTTATGCAAAGGAGTTAAAAAGTTACATCTGCACAAAAACCTGCACACAGATGTTTATAGCAGCTTTATTCACAATTGCCAAAACTTAGAAACAACCAAGATGTCCTTCAGTAGGTGAAAGAATAACCTGTGGTCCATCCAGACAATGGAATGTTATTAAGCACTAAAAAGCAATGAGCTATTAAGCCATGAAAAGACATGGAAGAATCTTGAATGCGTATTGCTAAATGAAAGAAGCCAATCTGAAAAGGCTACATACTGTGTGATTACAACTATATGACATTCTGGAAAAGGCAAAACTATGACAAGGACCAAAAGATCTGTAGTTTCCAGGGGTAGAGTTGATGAGAAGGGTAGACAGACCACAGAGGATATTTAGGGCAGTGAAAATACTCCGTATGATATTATAATGATAAATATGTCATTATACATTTGTATAAACCCATAGAATGTACAATACCAAGAGTGAACTCTAAGGTAAACTATGGACTTTGGGTGATTTCGACCTAAGTTCATCCATGGTAACCAATGTACAATTCTGGTAAGTAATGTTGATAATGAGGGAGGCTATGCATGTGTGGGGGTGGAGGGAAAATAAAAAATCTCTCTGTATGTCCCTCTCAACTTTGCTGTGAACCTAAAATTTCTCAAGAAAAAAACAAAGGAAGTCTTAAAAAGGCAGCAAACTTCAGATTCCCTGATTTCATCTTGCTCAGAAATCCATTCCACTAGGTAGTATGGAAAACACTAAACATGCCAGGTTTTATATCCTCATCTCAGGAAGTTTAAAACAGTTTTTGAGTTGGGTTAGACTTTTTAGGATAAACATTCAATCAAATCTGAAGGTCCAACTCTACAGTAGGACTGTTTCTCTTTTCCACAAGATGTCCCATGCATGTTGGAGAAAGTATGTCTCTTCAGAGGAGGAGAAGAAGGAAGCGTCAGGTCACCAGACATCTCTTGGGACCTTTCTGGTGCCTGCAACAATATGGCTGGACTGGTCTGTCCCTGGTATCTTCAGAAGGGATGGTGGGTCTCTTGATGTTTGAAGTATCATACTGGAACCTACTCCTCTTTCCGGCCACTCACCCCTTGTTTCAAAGTCCCTGTCTTCTTAGAGCTCCTTGTTCTGACCCCAGATGGTCCACAGTTTCTCTCGGCATCTCCACATCACCCTGCAAAGATTCAGGAGGACTTCTGGGCAAAGATTACAGGGAATTCATCCCACATTCCTCCCTCACTGTTCCCCTACCAAATTGAAAACAGAGCTACTAAAAGCCAGGGGTGTGAAAATATTCACATTTCCTGCATTGCAGGAAATCAGTAGCATGCCTCACCATGCTCTGAAAGGCCCCCAGACTTATTTTCCTATTTCTACCACCACCTCCCATGTATCCATCATGGAGGGGGCATTGGAGACACACACCCCTTTCTCCTTCACGCCGGCTCTACTCCTCCCCCAGGACAAGACAGCCTTCCTCCAGCACCTCTACCAAGCAGAATGCATGCCCTGTCCTAAAACCCTATGGTCTAAGTTGGCCGGGCTTGCACCCTGGTGCATAAAAAGGCCTTTTGGAATTCAGAAAGAAAGGGTAAACAAGCAAATGCACAAAAACCTTTATCTCTGAATGAAGTTTCACTCTGAAGATTATTTTCTTGCCATTTACTGGGAAAAAAATAAATAAGTCATCTTTGAGACTCAAGGTTGAATGATGACCTCTTTGTTCCATTCCATGGGGCCCTCTCCTTCTCTGAAGCAATCAGCTCATGGCTTAGCTTTAATAACTCAAGGGGTGCCATGAAGAAAAAACTGGCTTCTGAGGGAATAATCACCAAGGGGTATTTCAAAAACACTACACCTATCGTATTTGGTGTGTGTGTGTGTGTGTGTGTGTGTATACGTGTATGTGCTGTGTGTGTATTTCTACCTAAGTGCCAACATGTTCTACACCAGGGGTCTGCAAACCATGGCCTGCAGGCCAAATCCAGCTTGCCTCCAGTCTTTGTACTGCCAACAAGCCAAAAATTATTTTTACATTTTTTAATGATTGGGGGACAAAAAAAAAAAAAAACCCCAACAGAAGAAGACTATTTTGTGACATATAAAAAATTCTGAAATTCAAATTTCATTATGCATAAAGTGTTACTGGAGCACAGGCCAGGTCCTTTATGTAGTGTCTATGGCGCTTTCACATGACACAGGCAGGGACCATACAGACCACAGGGCCTGTAGTAGTTGCTAACCAGCCTTTAGGGGTGCCTGGGTGGCTCAGTCGGTTGAGCGTCTGTCTCTTGGTTTTGGCTTAGGTCATGATCTCAGGGTCATGAGATCGAGCCCCACACTGGGCTCCACACTCAGCAGGGAATCTGCTTGAGACTCTCTCTCGTCCTCTCCCTCCATCCCTCCCCCTGCTCACACACACTCTCTCTCTCTAAAAATAAATTAATTTCAAAAATAGTTACTATCCAGCCTTTTAAGAAAAAGTTTCCCAACCCCTTTTCTATACTGTTCGCTTACTCTGTTTTTTCATCTTAAACATATCTTGACAGTCAGTCCATATTGAACAGGATGAATTCCATATGAAATATGAATTCCATCCATACATTGAATCAACATCATTCTTTCAGGAAGCTTTTTCCCAGAATTTTCCTATTACCAATACTGCCACAATGAATATTCTTGGAAATGTGACTTTCTGTATATAATACACCACACCTCCCTCCATATTCCCCCCCCTCCAAGACCATAAGCCCCCTGAAGATAGCAACCTTCTCCTTATGGTCCCAGAGTAAAACTAAATAAAAACACTAATTGGTTGATCACAATACATCTGGTTCTAAATGCAAAATTAAAACAGACTTGGCATTCTCACCAAAAGTTGAATGTGGTTCAGACAAAGGGATTTGAACTTCTGTAAATCCCAAGTCCTTTAGTAAGGAAACCTATCTTCTGCACCATTCTTTTTATGCATGAATATCTACTCTGCCTCCCTTTTTTTTAGCAATTTGACTTATGTTTAGCAGCCATACCCCAAGATAGCATATTCCTCTGTGACAAGATTTAATTAAACTTCCAGCAAAATAATTAGCAAGGCTATCTTAAAAGACTGTTTTAAAATACCAGAGTGATACCAAGGAGCAAATAGAGTTAACACTGTCATCAGAGATCAAAGCCATCCAAAGACGTGACTGAAAATTTAACCTCCAGCAGCCGACTAATGAAGAAGTACACACTGGAGCAGTTGTGATATCCTCCTTCTCGGGTCCCATCAACAAATTCATTTGACATGGAAAATTTCCCAGAGGAAGCTTAAAAATGGTAAATTTCCATTAATTACATAGCAAAGAATGTTCTTCTCATAATTTACTATCCATTAGGAAACTTTTGGGGAAGCTGTAATGTCCTCTTATTATATAGACTATCCTTTACTTGGGGAGGCTGATGGGACTGACAAAGTTTCTCAACTGATGCAAAAGCTCAGGAAGAAAGGAGGGAGACACTTGGTAAAATTACCTTGGCTGTGACAGGGGGGATTGGCTCTCTCAGCATTGAGTCCTGTGGTGATGGGACAGCAGGACTGGTAACAGAATGGGGATGTTCAACAAGCCCAGCTACCAACTTAGGACCTGCTACCTTCCACCAGGATTCTTGGGAAGAACAGGGAAAGGTCTGGGGATACAAAGTCAGGAGACTTAAGTGCAAGCCTCTGCTCTACCACTCAGTCACTCTACAGTCACATGCAAGTCTTTTGTCATCTTTAAGCCTCACTGTCCACCTGTACAATGGGTATCCCACTCTCCTCCTTGCCTAGGTTTTGCAGTTGTGGGGATACTGGGAGATATAGCCAAACTCAGTTGGATGGTGAGAAGAGGGGTTCTATACAGAACCCCCTTTTTGCTTGCCTTTCTCACTGTCTCTCATGAATAACTCTACCCCCAGGCAGCCCCCAAGAGATCTAAAAGTGGAATAACAAAGGTGACATTCTGGTTATTTTGCAATTAACACAGAGATGTGGTGACTCTCGTTTCTTTCTTTGGGGTCCACAGTGGAAGGGTGTGCCTTATTTTTTTTCTCTCTGTTGGGGATATATGTATAAAGGTTTATTTACTCTTTGGAGATGTAGGTTGAACTACTTTCCAAATAATGGTAACCAATTATTGCCCTTTTGCATTTCTTAAGTAGTCAGAAAATCCTGATTATTATTATCCCATACAAGAGATATTAATACCCAATATTTAAGCACTCATTATGCATCAGGCATGGCACTAAGTGCCTTTGAAGTTGGTACAATTATCATCCCCATTTTATGAATGAGGAAGCTAAGGGCTATGGGTATTGTCCTAGGTTTGCAATTTCTCAAACCTTCTCTCTGCCTCACACATCTATTATGCCTGTCCACTCCCACCAAAATCACCACCACCCTTCTCGCCAATGTTAACCCTACCACTTTTCAGAGATTCACAGATCCTGCACCCCTGTTCCTCATCTTCCAAACTGCAGTGACGTACATCTTAATAAGCATTTAAACAGTTAAATGGACCAGGGCCTGCAATGGACCTAGCTTGCTGCCCAAAACACAGTGACTGTTCAGTAAATGGTGGCTGCAACACAGCCTGGGGGGGTTCAGTGCAAGAGCTCAGGGTTCTGAGGTCTTGGTTCCAACCCTGGCTCCTCCACTTACAAAAAGGGACACCTTACCCAACAATGCTTCACTTCTCCAAGACTCCATTTCATCTCGGGGATAATAATACCTCCCCTCATTGGGTTGTTTCGAAGATTAAATGAATTGGATACACACGATGTGCTTGGGACGCTGTCTGGCACTATAAACATTCCATACATACAACTCCCACTACTACTGTTTTTTCCTGACAATGCAAAGCTTCTATTAAGTGAGTTCTTTTTCCCTGACGCTGTGTTCATGTCAGATAAACCAAATTAACCTTAGGAAGCTTATTACCTTTAAATCTTGATTGCAAACATGCCCCCCCTCCCCCAGCAAGACTCTCTCATCCTCTCAATTCCTCTGTTAATTCTTCAGCTGATTATTTTTCTTGAATAGAGTTAGATTGTTTTCCCTCAACAAGCTCAGGAGAGAAAATAGAGATGAGGGAAAAATCTGTTTGAGCCATTAACTATGTCTCTCATGCTGTTGGCAACCTCAGCGGTGCTCTTGTCAACCCCCCTCACCTCCCATCTGCACTAGAGTTTCCTTTAATTTTAACAGAAGCAGTAGTCAACCCACCACAGCCTGTGACCTGGCCAACAAAACGGCCCCGAACGTGGCATTCGCAGTTCAGGGAACTTCCAAGTGCGATTTAAAATAAATACTCACCATAGGCTCTGTGGTCAGCTCTCAGAATTTGTCTCAAAGTGATTTGCATATTCAAGACCATATTCTCCAATGCTTTGGCCCATTGGGGAGTGATTTGCATTCAGGGAGGAAAGGCTAATATTCTAGTCTTAGCAATTATTGAAACACATGCAGTCAGTGCTCTAATAAATTATCTTAACCCAATTACTAAAAACATTGCAAAACATTACTGTGCATCGAAGACCGTTCTGCCCAGGAATCTTTATTGGCAGGGTAATTAAAAACGTACTAGCTATGGCTTCTGCTCAAATATTTGGTGATGTTTTGTGCCATTTGAATTAGCTCTGTAGGACTCGGAGGAGAAAAATCTGCCTACTCCTTGCTTTATCCATCCCTCCCTTCCCCGTTCCTCACTTTTGGAGTCACTCACCCCTGGGGTCTCATTCCCTCATTAATGCTACCTACAAGTTCCTTCCCACCCTAATCCATCTTACAGGAAGAAATACTTACACGGGCTTGGTCCTCTCTCCTCCATCCCTTCCTTCTCTGTTCAAAGCAAAAGATTTTCATTATCTGTCATGTACTGGGTGCCTACTGGGTGCGGGAAACTTTCACATTATCAAAATAAATCCTAAGGTAACGTTGCAAGGAATGGTATTCTCATTTCCAAGTATGAGAAAACTTAAGGATTACAAAGGTTACGTGAACTCCCAAGTTGACAAAGGCTACAAGTGGCAAAACCAGGACCCAACTTAGATCTGGTGGTGCCCAGGTTTTTCTCTCCTTCTTCAACAAGGGATTTATCAACTGCTGACCTGTGCCAGGCACTGTGGCAGGTCCTGGGAAAAAAGACAGTGCACAAAGTCAGGCAGAGTCCCCACCCTCTGTATGTAGCTCTCAGCTGTGTCAGTTAGGGCACATTAGTTATGCTGCAGTAACAAGCAAGCCCCAAATCTCAGTGGGATGCAACAAACTGCTTCCTCATTGGTGCCACGCATCCACAGGGGCTGACTGAGCCCACAGCAGGTCCTATGTCCTCATCTAACTTTAAAGCAGATATGGAAACATAATCCTAGCAGAGGACTGGAAAGTTGGAAATATCTGGTAAACAGCACTAATGGTACCCTCAGCCCCTGCCAGACGGAGAGGAGGGATGCCATTTGCAGAACAGCAACTTGGAGCTCTGCAGTGGATTTACAATCAAGCCGTGATCCTGGCCGAGGTCCCCGGCACTCTACTTACAGATCCAACATTCCGCTCCAGCGCCATCTCTATCAGACCACAGGGATCCCAGACATCAAACCCTGCCACGATCACAGGGACAGGCAACGCTCACTCCCTCATAATTAGGTTCATCTTGCCGTCCTGCACCAGGCAGCTGAACTCATGAGCCAGGGTCTAAGGGTGCAAATGAAGGCAGCCTGGATCCAGAGCATGGAGGTGGCCAGCACAGCCCTGTCTATTGAATTAATGTTTTAGAATCTCTAGAAAGTTCTGAGCGTTTTATTATTTTTTTTTCCTCTTTCAAAGATTTTATTTATTCATTCATGAGAGATAGAGAGAGAGAGAGGCAGAGGCAGAGGGAGAAGCAGGCTCCCCACAGAGCGGGGAGCCCGATGCGGGACTCGATCCCAGGACCCTGGGATCATGACCTGAGCCAAAGGCAGACGCCTAACCGACTGAGCCACCCAGGCGTCCCAAGTTCTGAGCGTTTTAATCAAGTAGACACAAAGAGGCAGTTCTTCCTCAGTATCATTAATGACACTATTTGGCACTGCTTCTCCTTTCACTGTGGGACAGGTCCTGGGCTGGACTGCATTATCCAATTTAATCTGCACAACAATGCTAAAAGGAACAGATCAATGGCTCCATTTTACAGGCGAAGACATGGGAGCAGAAAGTGGCATAGTAGGCACTGAACCCATGTCTTTCTGACATCTGAGCACACAGCAGCCTGGCTAGAGCCTCAGACAGAACCACAACAGAGACTTTGAGTCCACGGCCCCAAATGAAGGAGCCTGAAGCTGTGGCTAACCAGACATAAGCAAAATGGTCCAGAGTCCAAGACAGAAGTAGCTGAACTCAATCCAAATCCAAATCCAAATCCACCAATATTTAATGTGAGAAGCAAAACTAATTTTTAAGTATCCACAACGTGCCAAAAGCCAGACCAGTCCACAGGCTATGCATTTCCACAGTGAGCATGACCTAGGCTCAAGGCTGTATCTCGTTAATCTTCACAACATCGCTACCTTAGGTATTTTACGGATAAGAAATCTGAGTCTCAGGGGTGCCTGGGTGGCTCAGTCAGTTGAGTGTCTGAGTCTTGATTTTGGCTGGGGTAGGGATCTCGGGGTCGTGGGATTCAGCCCCAGGGCTGAGCTCACTGGGGGGTCTGCTTTGGATTCTCTCTTCCTCTCTCCCTCTGTCAGTCCCCCTGCTCACTTGCTCTCTCTCAAATAAATAAATCTTAAAAAAATAAAAGAAATCGGAGTCTCAGAGAGGATGAGTAACTTGCCAATGCCACACAGCTTATAAGAGACAAAGTGCACACATGAATCCTGTGCTGCCTGACTGCATATTTTCTGTTCCCAGGGGAAGACCAAGGATTCCCCCTGCAACACACACACACACAACATACACACATATGTGGATTTTCATGATTGTCTTAGAAATAGCACAGCATCAGCTGGGAATGGGTCTGGGCTCCTCCCCTAAACTGAATTGTGCCTCTCTCCGAACCAAGCTCATTAACTTGTCAGGTGATAACAACACCATCAGCCCTACCAACAGCAGCAATAATAGTAGGAAAGAGGGAGAGGACAAGGGGGAAGGAAGTGAGAGGTAGAATAGAAAGAAAAACCAACATCACTCCCTCCGCCACCATTACTTAAGAATATCATAAGAACCAGCATGTTCCGAGTAATTTACAAGCACCATTAAATCATTAAATCTTTACGAAAAGCCCCAAAAGGTAAGGAGCACTATTAATCCCATTCTACAGGCAAGGAGACTGAGACACAGAATGGTCAGGTAGCCTTCCCAAGGTCAGCCAGCAGAAGACGCAAATCTGCACGCCAAGTGCATTCTCTTGATCAGCTACTGCATCTGCCTCCGATGAGAAGCAGAAAGGGCTTTATGTGGATCAGGGCTTGAGGAGGCAGGGAGATAATCCAGCTTCCTGTCAGGGGAAAACAGAAGTACACAACAGGCTTGGTTTCTTTCCAAGGGGGATTGTTTTTCAAGGGTCTGCCTTATAGCCTCCCCACCCTCCTCTTGGTATCCTACCCAGATTTCCTTTCTGGTGGGTGCAGCCCTCCCCCAGCTTCTGGAAAAATTGGCTGATAGCAACTCACAGCTGCACACACTCCACTCCAGAGAATTGCTTCATCACCCCCGCCCCTGCACGGAGGCAGGACCCATGCTTCCTCCTGAGGGCTCTCCCCAAATAAGCCACTTGCACAAGAATCCCTGCCTCAGGTTCTGTGTCTGGAGAACCGGACCCAACACCCCACATCTCCTGCTCTCCATCTCTGCCTCTGCTCACTCGGGTTCTGGTATGTAAGCATCTGCTTCTCAGACTCAGAGGTGGGAGAGGCAGAAGAAGGTGAAGTGAGGGACTCGAGAATCCAGGGCTGCTGGGAGGCACGAGGCCAGGCAGCTGAGAGAGGGCAGCCAACTCAACCACACTGGCAGTGCCCAGCCGCCCCCAGGCCAGCCTGCCCTCGGCCTCGTGCACTTCGGGTAATTAAGAACAGATGGCCCAGCGCCTCCGCCAAGCCCCATTAACTCCTTAATGCTGCTCTTCTGGAGGCTGGATGGTCGGCTGGAAAAGCCAGCTTTGGAGGTCATCTGATTAAATGATGCCCGGCACAGAGGGTTGCCTAGTCTCTCTTCCCAGGCAGGCAGCTGCCCCCGCTGCTTCATCAGAGCTGCCATCGGTGACCAGATGGGCTAGGAAAGGGGCCTGGGTGTGCTCAGTGGGGGAGATGCACTGAGGGCAAGGAGCACTGGCTTAGGAGTCAGGGGATGATCACTGCCCTGTGGCCTCAGACAGTTCACTTAATCCAGGTCTCACTCTCATCACCCGCCAAATGGCAAGAGTAATAAGAACAATAATAACCACACAACAAGAAGTTTAATGTTGTTCTGATGGCAATTATTATTCTTTCAGTGCTGCTGCTGATGATTCTAGTGGTGGTAAAAATGCTGTGCCAAACCCTTCACAGGTAATCTCTTCAATCTCCATAACCATGCTTTGGGATGGTACCTCTTCTGATCTCCACTTTACAAATGAAAAAACAGAGGCTCGGAGAGGTTAAGTAGTGTGCCAAGTTCACCTGCCTGGCAAGAGCCAGAGGGAGGATTCGAACCCAGGTCGGACTGACTCCAGAGCCCCTGCTCATCACTGCCATGCTACAACACCCCATGCCACCTGCCTGGCAGGATATTCAAGCCTCGGAGGAAAAGAAAAAAAAAAAAACACAAAAATGTTCCCTTGTTCTTGACACACCAAAGAATCCTTAATCCCTCTCCTCCAAAAACATAAAACAAAATAAAAATAAAGACCCTATTATTGATTCAGGCCATTCTTCACCAGATTACTTTCTCAGACCTAGAAATCCAAGGCTTGTACCAGAAACTCCAGGTTCTTTGTAATGCTTCTCACTACCTAGACCAAGGGAAAGGTAAGACATGTTATATCTACATGTTTTGGATAAAGAGGAGGCTCTGAGAAGGTGGCTATGCACTCAGTGAATGAGAGAATTAAGAAACATAAATGCTAGTCTCACTGGAGAACACTGGCCACGTCAGATGGGCCACAGGGGAGCACCACGTGGGCGAGGGATATGGGATTCAAGGAGGATCAATCATGGGGGAGCTGATCAAGAGGGCACAGAGAACCAATTTCCCACACACACACGCTTTTGGGGCTGGCTAACTGAAGTGCAGTTTGGTGCCTGATTTCAGCCGCTGACAGGAGAGACCTCAAAGAAATAGTCAATTCTAGTACCTGGTTTTGAAATTTAAAAATGCTTTGACAGAAAATGTTTTATTTCTTGTTACATGGGTGTATCCCATTTGTGAAAAATCCCTGAGCTGCTCACTTAAGTAAATATGCTTTTCTGACTGCATATTATACTTCAATAAAGAGTTTTTTAAATAAAGGAAAACTACCTTTAATGAAAAGCAGGAAGTGCTTTGAAAAACCCAAACTGCTATCCAGGCTGTCAGTGTTGCTGTTCTTACCATGCTGTAAACGATACCCGCCCCCCCCGACACACACACCACCCAAAGGACTGGCTCCTCATCTTGAAACAAATGGGCCCTCGGTTCGTGGGATCCCCACCTGTGTTAATCTCCACGATGGTCGGGGAATTGTGCCCAAGCCAGCCCACTGCTGGAAGCGTTCAGAAGCATCGCTCAGGCAAGGCTTCATTCCTCCTTATTCTCCAAAGGCTGTACGACACCAGACGTTCTCCTCCCCTATCACACCCACTCCTGGAAGCTGGAGACTATGACATGGTGTAAGCAGCTCAGTGGAGAGTCTCACCCTGACAAACACAAGCTTGTCGCCAAAAGTGCCAAATGCTGAGAGAGCATTGGTGGACCCTCCCTTTAGCCTCCTTCAACCACTTGTCATCCCGCTCATCTTCTCCACCATCCCTGCCTCTCTCTGGCTGCATACCTTGACTTCTACTTCCTGTCTTCTAATTCCATGTGCGTCTTCTAGTTCTTTTCATCGTTCCCCGCCTCCCCTAATGTCACACCACTTTCTCCTCCAGCCCTCCCTAGTCACGATGACCATCCACCTGGTTGTTCAAGTTGAAAACCTTAGAATCACCCTTGGTTCCTCCGTCACATCTGGAATCCAGCTGCACCTCTCCACCTCCGATGACATCACTGTTCCAGGTCACCTGGATGACGGTGACAGCTCTCCTTCACCCTCCTTTCCAACTACTCCTACCAACAACCCAACACCCCAGTGAGCTTGCAAAATGTGAGTCAGATTAGAGCAGTTCTCTGCTCTGAACCTCCACTGGTCTTCCCATCCCACTTAGAGCAAAATCCAACGTACTGTCCTGCTTACCGGGCCTATATCTGGAGAAATCCACTTCATGGTGTCCACAGTGGCCCCCTCACTCAGCCCCAACCTCAGGGGCCAATTTCCATTTGCCAATTATGAACCTCATCTCTGACACAAGTTCTTTCAAGCATGCTGTTCCTTTTGCGTAGGACACTTTTTCCTTGGCTCTTCCCATAGCTGGTGGCTTTTCAGCCTTCAGGTCTCAAAGAAAGGTCACCTGCTCAGAGAGGCTCTCCCTGACCACCCATCTCAATTGCCCCCTGTTTTTTTCCATCAGACCATCCTGTTTAGTTTCATTGGCTTACTGTCTGTTCTCCACTCAAACAGGAAGGACCACAGTACCTATCTGTTCTGTTCTGCCACGAGCCTTGAGCACCCGGCACATGCATTACTCACCTAGGCTGCCTACAAGAGAAGAATCTACCTCTGGACCATTCCCTTGCTGGCGTCCCAATTCATGAAGAGATAAATGGGACATAAAGTAGTGGCTCCAGATCCTCCTGACATGTTTCTGCTTCCTTTACCTCACTCCTTGCATGCCAATGTCCCAAACCAACAGAAAAAGCAAGGTTGGCATGGGCTTGCCTCCCTCCTTCCCAAGTACCCAGTGGTCACCTAGGCTGACCTGCACTCCCCACTCAACTGGGAATGGAGAGCAGCCACGTAAAACAGTGGAGCAAAAAGTCTGGGCTCTGGATGTGGAAGGATCCGAGGTCAACTTCTAGCCCCAATGTATTCATTAGCTATTTGCCCTAATACAAATCCTCCTGCCTCAGTTTCCCCTTCTGTAAAAGAACAATCTACCTGCCACAAAGCAATCTGTGGCATAAGGGATACTTTTAGCAGTAACAATTACATGAGAAATTGTTCATGTAATGGACATCTAGAAAATGTTCAGCATGGTAGATGACACTAAGCACTCACTAAATGTTATCTATAATGAGTAGTAATATCTCTAGGAAGCCTGCAGATCTCCCTTTGTATCTTCCTTCCTCTGAAAAGACTCCCCTGCCCCCTCACCTTCTCAGTCTGATGTAGATGCTCCTCCCACACACAGCTCTCAAACCCAGTGCTCGGTGGAGTCCCTGTCTCATTCAGAGTAAAAGCCAGTTCCTCCATGGAGACTACATGTAACTGACCCCCATCAGCTCTTTGACCCTCTTCACATCACTCTCCTCATCATTTGACTCTGCTCCAGCCACCCTGGCCTCGATGCTGTTCCTCAAACTTTCTTAGTCACTCTCCAAGCTCGCCTACAACCCTCTCTTCCTAGGACCCACTTTGCCCCAGCTATTTGCATGGTTCCCACCCTCCTCTCCTTCAGGAACTTGATTAAAACTCCATGAGGTTCTCCTTGGCTACTATGTTAGGCTGAACATGGCTCCCCAAAGATGCCTACATCCTAATCCCCTGAACCTTATGTGGCAAAAGGACCTATGCAGATGTGATTAAGGAGCTTGTCCTGGATTATGCAGGCGGGCCTGTTCTCATCACAAGGGTCTTCATAAGAGGGAGGCAAGAGGGTCAGAGAGAGAGACTTCTTCCTGGAGGAAGGGGCCACGAGCCAAGGAATGCAGGAGCCTTCAGTAGCTAGAAAAGGCAAGAAAACGAACTTTCCCCCACGCCTCCAGAAAAGATACAGGCCTACTGACCTACTTTTGACTTCTAGAACTGTAATGTGATACATCATGTTATTTTATCTATAATTTATCATAATTTATTACACTAAACTTATCATAATTCATTATAGCAGCAATGGAAAGCTCATACAGCTACCTAATCTAAAATCATGTTCTCTACCAAATGTAGGTATTTGCACAAAACACACACAAACACACACGTTTGGGTGTGAGCACACAAAACACACACACACACATACACTCCTTACCCCTTTTTCCTGGATTAAAAGTTTTCTCCACACCGCTCACCATCTGACAAACAAAATAAATCAGAAAAATATGGCACGTATCTCCCGCACACATACACACAGAAATAAATGTCCTATGAAAACAGTGATTTTTGTCTATTTTGGTCACTGCTATATTCGTTGCACCTAGAAACAGGCCTGGCATTATTGAGTGGATAGACACTCACTAAATTTGTTGACTGCATGCCTTCATCTTAGCATTTATATATCCTGTCTGATTATATAAAATCTCTCTCACCACTCAACTTTCAGCCCTTGAGAGCAGGGACCTGTCTCCCTTGGTCACTGCTACATCAGGCCATCACTAGCACAGAACCTGCACCCCAACCGCCCGATGATCCCCACCAACAGGCACTGCATGAACATGATACCACATTCTATACATCTGAGCCCCAGAGTTGTCAGAATTCCAACCTGTCAAGAGACCTCACATTTTATTTGATTGCAAATATGTCTAATTCCCAGTTCACTGAAGCAAGGAAAAAAAAGAAGAAGAAGCCACTCGAGTCTGTAATTTACAAAGCAAATCTGCCCAGCAGAAATACTCATCTTCAGAAGACAGTGGGATTCAATCACTTTTAAAAAGGGAGAAGAAAGACACCCGCCCGTTCCTCAGACTTTCCCGTTGTATTGTTTGCAAACCGTTTGAAAGCAGTTTGAGGCCAAGGCTAATCATTTTGCCTCAAGGGGCTCATTTCCTGAGGCTGGTGGTACTTTCCTCGCTGAGGAAGGAATGCAGGAGGCAGGAAAACTGAGATTGTGGCCCAAGTCCTTCTGGGGGGAAAGGATATATGAAAATCCAGTCAGTTCCACTTGGCTTGCTCATTAGAATTCCAGGAGTACCGGGTGGTGTGTCCCTTTGAAATCCTTGTAAACAATCAGCCATCAGAGAACATGGTATCTTTGGGGAGCCATGTTCAGCCTAACACAGTAGCCAAGGAGAACCTCATGGAGTTTAATCAAGTTCCTGAAGGAGAGGAGGGTGGGAACCATGCAAATAGCTGGGGCAAAGTGGGTCCTAGGAAGAGAGGGTTGTAGGCGAGCTTGGAGAGTGACTACTTGTAAACAATCCTTGTAAACAATCCTTGCAAACAAAACATCTGATTGCGCCCCCTACTACTAATTCATCTGATTGTTGCCTTATCATTGATGATAAGTCGATAGGGATTCGACTATCCCTAAGAGGGAAAGTGCAAGGACATATTTAAATTATATTACTTTCACTTTAAATAACCATGTTGGAAGAATCGGTGACCAGAAGTTAAATGAGGCAGGTTGGGGGGTGGGGGGCTGGGATCAGTATGTAATAGTTGCCTTTACGTTTTTATTTCCTTGTCAGATTGAGCTCATCATGCCGTGTTGTGAAGGACGCTTCCGTGCCCGTCCCCAGACCCGTCTGTGGGCTCCTAAAGGGCAGGGACCATGTGTCACTTTTCATCGCATTTCCTGGCAGCTGTGAGAGTGCCTGACACATGCTAGACAGACACTGTGCTCACTGGTTAAACAGATAAGCAGACGAGTAGATGAGCGGATGAGCGGATGGATGAACGGATGCTTAAGCCAGGAGTATGCTGGGTCCCACCTTGCCTGATAACCATCATGAAGGGCATGTGTGCAATCTACAGCATCTCAGGCCTCCGCCCTAGAGCCTCTGATTCAGCCTATCTAGAAAGGAACCTGGGAATATGTTCATGAACTTTTACCCCAGGTATCTCTGCTCCTCTGGAAAGCTTGGGAACCCTGTGCTGCATCCACCTGTTTCATGCATCCTCACCTAAAATGCCTTTGGGTTATGTTTCCCACCTGCAGCAGCAGATGACGTTTCTCACATTCAAAAGTGGAAGCAAGCCCTTTCCACTTCAAGCCACTCGGTATTCCCTCCCGGATGCCATTCAACCACTCCAATCACAGACTCGTATTTCCGTTTTGGCTCTCTTCACTGGAGTGTTTGAGGGATTCCAACCCAAGACAGAGAGAGCCCACGGCGGTCTGCATTCTGCCTGACATCCACACAGTGGCCACACTCAATTCCCTGGAAGACCTCACATCCAAAAGCAGGGCCTCCCAGCTCAGATTCCCTTGCACACAGCGTCCCTCCTGTCAGTTCATTGGATGTACCAACTTGGGAAATGGGGGTGATCGATGCGTGCATTTACTTTATGTCACAACTCGGGTCCCTCCTTTGAGGAATAAGGCCTATAAGGTGGCTGTCAACCTGTGCTCTGAGGAGCCTTTAGGGACCACCAGGCTCCAGGACTCTATCTAGTCTCCTCTCTCAAGGCACCATTAGAACAAAAGGGAATTGGCCTTTGAGGACCTCGAGAGCCAGACCTAATGATGATAAGTCCCATTTACGCCAGGGTGACAGATCAAACTGGACATTAACTATCATCAATTCTTAGAAGTAGGAGGAACCTCAGAGGAAATTAATACTTCCTGTATTCATGGTCCATCACTGCATAACAAATTGCTCCAGACCTTAGAGCAGAAAAACAATGTTTATCATCTCAGTTTCTGTGGGCCAGAAGCCTAAGCATGTCTTGGCTGGGTTCTTTACCTCAGTCTCTGACAAGGCTGGAGTCATCCTGAGCTGACTGAGCTGGGGAAGGCTCCACCTCCTAGATCACTCGCATGGTTGTAAGCAAGATTCAGTTCCTCAGCGGTACTGGACTGAGCTGTTGGCCAGAGCCATTGCCATGTGGGCTCTCCATTAGACAGTCCACAACATGGCAACCGGCTTCAGGTTGAGCAAGGGAGGAAGAGCTTATAACCCCAATGGAAGGAACCTAACCTTTTTGTAACCTGATCTTGGAAGTGCCGTCCCATTCCTTTTCCCATGATCTGTTTATCAGAAGCCAGCTCACATTCAGGGGGAGGGCGTTACCCAAGGACGTGAATACCGGGAGGTGGGGACCCTTGGGAACCACTTTAGAGGCAGCTCCCCACACCTCCTAAAGCACCCCTGTTGGATAACCCAGTCAGAAGCAATGCGTGTGATATGGTCAGACAGACCTAGGTCTGCCACTTACTGTTACTACTACTACTGAAAGTAACCATAAATATGGTGAATGCACCCCCTACTCCTAATTAAGCACTTTGCAGATCTTCACAAGTGTCATTTATTTTATCCTCACAACATGCCTTTGAGAAAGTGCTTCTATGACACCCATTGTCCAGATGAGAAAACTAAGGCTGAGAGCCCAGCATCTTGCCCGAGGGCTCCCAGCGAGTAAGAGAAGCAGCCAGATTCCAGCCTCTGTGCTTCAGGTGCCATGAAAATTCCTCTGACCTCTCCCATGACAGACTCAGACTAACACTGACCAGCAAGGGTTCGCAGAGAGGAGTAACTAAACTAATCAAGGAATGGCATGTGGGCAGAGATGTATGAAGGAGATGCATTTTGTTTAACAAACATCTGCTGAGCGCTTCCTCCGTGCCAGGCACGGTGCTGATTCAGGATTCACTTACGCAATTTGTTCAGTGCTCACGCCAACCCCATGAGGTAGGTGGTAGTGAATGCTCACGCTGGCTTATTAAAGCGAGACTGTTGAGAGCTTTATAAAGTTGGAGGACTCGCTGAGCCCTCAAAATGACTCTAGGAGGTAGGTCCTTGGAGCAGATGCCGGCGGGGGGTGGGGGGGGGCCCTCCCTTGTATCACTGGAGGACATACAGGCCAATTCCCCGTTTCTAGCACCTGCTTCTCCGCCAGGGCTTTCTTGGGCCGCCAGAGCTTGTTTCCCCTCCCATATGGCATGCACTGCTGCCCCTCCCCTGGGAACATCCTTCAACAAGGACTAACAGCCCAGCTCACTCATCCTTCCACAGGGGTAACTCTGAGCTGTGTGCTATGAAATGTCGGCCAAAGTCACCGAGAGTGATTTCTGTGCTGCCTCAGTGGCAAGTGGCTGAATAATACACCCTTTCTGGCTGCCTTCCCTTCCCTGGCCCACTTCCCCACTCCCCTACCTAGCTTCTCTGAGCCTTTGAGATAAATTACTTGTACTCAAATCCTTATCTCGGTGTCTGCTTCTGAGGAACTCAGAATAACACAATACTATCATTAACCTCATTTGCAGAGGAGAAAAATGAGGCACAGAGTGTTTAAGTCACTTGCTCAAGGCCACACAGGTCACACAGCTGGAAAGTGGTAGAGTGAGGATTCAAACCCAGGCTGACTGGCTCTTAACATTACACATCCTTATGTTTTTCCTTCTGACTAAGCCGGGTAAATAGAGTAAGAACAGTTGCCTTATGTTGCCAAGGAGAACCCTACCCCAAAGCACTGTGTAACCAGCAGCCAAGTGGACACATGCTTTCATGTATGACTACAAAGACCAGCTCCGTTCTTTAATGAACATGTCAGCTCCCCAACACAGCCAGATGGGATCCTCCCAAAAGATGTGATTACGGAAGCCATGTTAATGGTGTTATCATGTAGCAAGGATTTCTGGTGTGCTTGTAAACCTAAAACCATAATTGCCAAAGAGAACTCATCCCCCACAAATCAAGCCCCTCTGTATTGACAATTACATTCGGTGTTGCATAGAATTTAATGCCTAAATAATGAAGTCAAAGAACAATGCTGGAGACTGAGCATTTGAATATATTTGATTGATTCATTTCTCGCTCCCATTTAATAACCCACTTAGTCGGTGACGGTTAAGTGCAGCAGACTTAGAAAGAACATAACACACCAGAGAGAAAACATTTCACAGATTAATAACTGGATGTGGGTACAAGCTGGCGCTCCCCTAATAGCAGCACAAAAATAGGTTATCGTCAAAAATCTGGATTTAATGTTCCAAAATGGGGATTCGTGCTTTTCTTTTATATGGCTCCATTCTTATCACCACAGGCTAATGAAACATAAATCAGAAATCAGGAGCTAATAAATGCAATGCTGGGGGAGTATTTTTTTTTTAATTTAATACCTTCCAAGATCGTGATCTTTGTTCGAGATCTTTAATGTTCAAATTACAATGTGTGAATATTAAGTATATTCGATTATGATTGAACTCTCCAAAAGGCTAATTTATGAACCCTGCAGCCTGACACATGTGCACCATTTAAGGGAGGATGTGGCCACAGTTCATCTATACCAATTTCTCCACTATACAAACAAACACTCTTAAACTGCCTATACGAATAAAGTCATGTGCATATGTATCCGGCTGGTTTGCTTGATTTGTGCAGAGGGATGTACAATTAAATGATATTGACTGAGTGTTTAAAGCAATTTTGGCAGGAATTTTGCTTCAGGGAATGTTCTCTTAACTTTCTTACTTGCTGTTTGGGTGAAGGAAAAGAGGCGGTTCTCTCAAGGAAGGGTGCTTTCTCAGGTCAGACAGTGACAAAATGGGCTTCCTCTCCAGCCATAATTCTCTTCCTAAAATAATTTCATGATGTCTGTGGGAAAATACTTTCCCCAGTGAACCCAGTTTTAATGTCAGCTGAACAACATCCCCAGCCCTTTAATTTGTTACGAGATTTACTCTCGTTTGCCCTGTTTATCAAGGGATGGGCAAGCCACTGGGTGTAATGAGAAGGCCCTCGTGTCATTCCCGGTGTCCAGCCAGCCCAGAAGGACACATTAGTAAAGCAGCAGGAACTGGAGGAAGAAGAACGAAAGTGTTTCCTGTCTGCTAGGAAACATTCTGTCCTGGAACAACTGGATCCACTCATTCTCCAGGTTACTGCGTTTTGCCACAGCATAATTTTTTTTAATTTACTGCCAAAGATTATATAGGATACCAATTTGGTAAAACTGAAACACGAAGTTAGAACTCAGAGGTTAGGGCAAGACAGGGTAAACTATAATGAAGAGACTTACATCTCAAGATGCTACATATTTATTCCAATGAAAGCATTTGATTCTGAGCCCCCTGGCCGGCAAGGTATAAAAGGAAACTCGTCCCTTAAGTGATTCCTCAGGGAAGGCAGACATTTTCCTGGCCCTTGAACAAATACTGCCACTGACCTATAAAGTGTCTCCGGAAGAAGTGATAACCCTGCTCCCACACCCTGCCCTCCATACGCACACTCCTCCCATGGGCAGTCTCCACTTAATGAGCACACAGTATCTTTATGCAATTTAGCAATAAACTTAGCCCTCTCTGGGTGGAAGCGGGTGCAGGCAAGCTGACTCTGCCTAATGCAAAGGAGAAGGTACCCTTTCCTCCAGAAAGACAGAGCCCAAGAAAGGAAAACAGCTTGGCAAGCAAATGCTGGCTTAGTATCAGCTTCCACACACTGCTTTGGCTGGACGATGCACAAGAACCTGGACTTAATTCTGAAACTTTTTCATGCAGGGGTTCTAACGGGACCACAGAGAGATAGGATGGACAAAATTCTCAATAATGGTCATAATCTTGGGTTCCCTGAAACAGCGTCTCAGCCTTTGGTGAAAGCCAAGAACGGTGTCTACCGGAAACTTAAGGGAAAACAAATCTACTGGGGCCAAGATAATATGGTCCTAAAATCCCCAGTGGTCTATTTCAAAACTATCCTGGAGGGTATTGGACTTACTGTGCTTCAGCATATCTTCTCCCAGTACATTCAGAATACTTCAGAACAGATCAGAGAAATTAATAAACCATTCTGCTAAACCATGGTGCTAGAGCAGCCATTGTGAGAACAATACCCAGCCCAGGAGCAGACCTTCCAGGATGGGTGAGAGACTCCTCCCCTAGGCGAGAGGGGCAGAATGGAGAGAAGGCTGAGATACCGACATAATCTCTACCTTCTCTCTTTTATTTCAGTAAGCCCTCTTTTCCTTCCTTAATTTCATTTGTCTTGGGGGGCTTGATTTAGTGAGCCATTCAGGTGGGTTTAAGAGCACAGAAACAGGCTGTAAATAACGAAGGCAGCCCAGAAATCACTCGGATGTAGGGAGTGACGGATAACATGAGTGGTAGTAGATTAAAGAGGAGTGCCAGAGTTAAGTCCCTTTAGCATGCAAGAAGAAAAAGAAGGGAGCAAGGGAGTAGAGGGAATGGACCAAAGCTCTGGGACTTGACACTTTGAAGCAACCCTCTGTAACCCTCTGACGATGAAAGGCCAACTAAAGACAACAAGTTGGCATATGAGGCTCTTATATTTTCCACAAACATCATGCCACTGGGTGAGAAGGTTTCTTGTTATTGCAAGTATTCCTCAAAAAAGTCTCTCTCTCTCTCTCTCTGGAAAAAATCATCAAGAACACTCTAATCATGAGGGGAGGGGTCTGTTGTTGGAAATATTTTATGCTGGCCATCCAGGAAGCAGTATGCAAATTTTGACTGTTCTGATTGGACAGAGTCTGGCAAGATGCCAACCAATGCCCACGCGACAGGGTTTAACCCTTCCATCCCTGTTTTCATTGTCAGTCTGGGACCAAGACCGGCTCCACCTTCAGACTCAACTCACTAAGCTTGCAGGAAAGGTTTCACCATTGACTAGCTGGTGCTTGAGCTACGGAAATCCTCCCCCTGTTCCCAGTTTTGTTCATGACCTCTCATATTATGGTCAACATCTGGAATGAACAACTAATAATTGCAGCAATGCCTTGAGGGGTTTTCGCCTATTTACATATAAATAGTTCTGACCAGAGCTGGCCACCAGCAACGGTTAATTTAATTTACTATCCCTTGGCAAAAGAATAGTCATTGGTTTTCCAGCACTTTTAACCTTGGTAGACCCTTGGGAAATAAAAATTAGATTGAGAGAAAATTACCAGTGGTGGAGAACAGTATAAAAGTGACAGTAACATATATAAACCTCCGGCAGGAGTGGAATAAAGTGGCATATTATTGTTCGCTGGCTTCCAAAGTTCAATATTTCTTGTGTGATTTACACTTCCGCCATTGTCTTGCCCCCTGGAGTAATTCTGGCCACTCTGGGCAGCCTCTCCCAAAATGCACATCCTTGTTACTGTCAGAGAAGGGACAGATTACCTGGCTAAGTAGGGAGAGATGTTTGGACAAACAGCCATGAGAAAACAGGGCTCAACAAATAAGACTTTAAAGAGATGCCTGGAATGAAGCAGGTGAGTGTCTGGGATGGCTAAGGCTGACATTTCAGCTTTCTCTACAGAATTACGGGATCATGCTCCATGTGGGAGCTCAGCTCTGACTGGAGGTTCTGATTGGCCAGTGCTGCTCTCTCAGCCTCCTTGCTCACCATAGTATGCCCCCACTCCATGAAACCCATGTATTCACACACACACACACACACACACACACACACACACAAACAACCACAGTTGTTTCTCTTCCCTGAACCTTTGCTCATGCAGTATCCTCTGCCTGGACCACCCTTCTTCCCTTTCTCTATTTTGCCTGTCTAGCTCCTAATTGCCTTTTAAAACTCAGCCCAGGCATCACCTCCTCTAGGAAGCTTTCCCTGATTACCTCCAGGCCAGGTGAGGCCTTTTTCAGGATTATCCTTCTGAACTTGCCACTTACATTATTTATAGTCATATCTTTATGTCCTTCTATCTCACCTCCAGAACGCATAGTGAGACCACTGGACCTCCCAAAGAACAGAAAATTTAAGTCCAGACAGAAATGTCAGGGTTCAAAATGGGGGATGGAGGCAGAGGTTAGGAAACTCCTGACATCTCCAACTGGACAGATTTCCTGGTATAGGCTTTTCTTTCATTGCACATACCACAATTTTGTCCTTATTTTATTTTATCTGGTTGATTAACACAAACATACACATACACACATGTAAGGCTGTAAAGGCAGGGGTCGTGTCCACCTTTCTTTCCCATATTTTCAGTATCTACCACAGTGCCTAGCACACAGATGGTGCCCTATAAACATGTGCATAATTAATTAATTGGCTAATTAAATAATGAGCAGACATGAAACAGATCAGGGAGAGAAAAAGCAGATATAAGATCATAAATGGGCCTGGGCGCCTGGGTGGCTCAGTTGGTTAAGCGACTGCCTTCAGCTCAGGTCATGATCCCAGGGTCCTGGGATCGAGCCCCGCATCGGGCTCCCTGCTCTGCGGGGAGCCTGCTTCTCCCTCTCCCACTCCCCCTGCTTGTGTTCCCTCTCTCGCTGTGTCTCTCTCTGTCAAATAAATGGATAAAATCTTTAAAAAAAAAAAAAAAGAATATCATAAATGGGCCTGAATTCCAAGGTTCATGTGTACGTGTCTATGTGGCACAAGAACAAACAAGCATAGAGATGTATGGAGATGATGAATAGAGATGATGAATATTGAGCTCCAATTCCAATGAAATTACATCCAAGCCGGGGAGGGTCTGATTCTGAGACTTATGTTTAAACAAATATTGAAACCACCATGGAATTTCTTTTCCCCGAGAGGACCCAAAGCCCATAACTTATTAAGTATAGACAGACTTAAATGATGAAGCTGCCTGGAATCCACGAATACCCTCATTTTGCATGTAATGAGGTGCAGCAGGATTTTATTCACTTACCCACTGGAATGATAACTTCTCATGAAGAGAGCACTGTATTTGTTTAGAAGACACTTTGATAAACAGTTTGGAGTAGAGCATGAGGCTCCACAAGTCATGCACAAGTCACAACAGAGGACCACCAAAGTGCCTTGGATAAATGGTGATCACAGTGACCCTGGGGCTCTTTTATTTTCCCCAGCACTGTTGTGAGTTGAATTTGCAAGTTTGGGGCAGAGAAGAATTGCTCTGATAATAGAAAAGAAGAGATCCAGGGTACTGCAGTGGGCATCAAGAAAGAAAGACACATGGGTGATGAGACTCTAAGAGACTGGGGGATTTCTCACTCTCCTTGCTATGGGCAACATGATATATACACTCACTCCCTGTCTCCCCATAACATCTTCAGTAAATTCTGCTTGGCTTCTTAATGCTCTCACATGAGTAGATTTTTATTTGGGAGGTGAGAAGGAGGACTCAAAGAGTAGTATAAGTTAGTAGCTGACATCTGGATGTTAAAAGGATGGGGAAAATGATTCTTAGCCAAGCTAATGGACTTGCCAAAGAACCCTCTGCTAGCCATGGACTGAACCATTCAGATCCATCAGCTTCATCTCTCCCTGTCCTATACACTAACGATTTCAACTTGCCTTTTAGCAGGGTACTGCAGGCAAAAGAGAAGGAAGGGTGAGTTTACTCTGGAGAGTTAACATCAACATTTATTGACACCTAATGCACATCAGAAGGTTTATGTGGATTCTCACTTAAACTTCACATCATGTTATTTCTATTTCACAGAGGAAGAATGAAGAAATTCGGGACTATGGAGGTAAAATGTTACAAGTCAGGCAGCCAGTAAGTAAGTATTACAGCCAGGATTTGAATTCCCACCATGTTATGCCATTTCCTTATAAAAGCTGGATGATGGCTAAGGAAGGGGAAGGGGCAGAGTTGGGAGATGAGGCCACCGATACAGGTAGAACTTTCTGGAAGAAACTGTTGCCATGGAGCACTTAACACTACAGAGAGCCAAATGAGGTGTGCTGGTAAGGTAGATAATCAGAAGCCTGGGAACCATGGGGCTTATATTTGCCATAATCACCAAGGGGAGTCAGACAGTGTGGTGCTGGAAATGCAGGCATTGGAATCAGGCAAATCCTCATGTGAATTATGGCTCTGATTTATTATCTAAAATGGTTCAACTCTTGTTTTCCCTTTAGAAATAATAATCATAAACATAAATTTAACGATTAGTCAAAAGAAGAACAGCCCTTCTGAATTAGGGAACAACTGCCACCAGAGAGTAATAACCCTAAATCTCCTTTGCTGGGTTCATGGCAGCCTCCAGTTCACAGAGCGTGAGAGCGCAACCTTGTAATTTCCTTAATTCCTAAAAAATAAACAAATTTCTGCTGTCATTGGGATGAATCTTAATTCTATGGAAGAGACAATGCCGAGAGCGGTGACTGTTTTGTAACCTTGGGCAAATTATTTCACCTCTTTAAGACACAGGTCTGTCATCTGTAAAAGGGGGGTAACCATGCACAGAAGTTTGTTTTGAAGATGCTGTGAGATAAGGCATGTAAAGTGCTCAGCACGGTGCCTGGCACGGAGCAAGCACTCACTGAAAGGGGGTGAGGGCAGTGGCAGTGACCATGATGACAACAATGATGGAAACAATGATGCAAAGATGAGACCCAGATGAGACAGTGATGTGTTGATGTTGATGTGGTAGTGGGTGATGGTGATGATGATGATGATTTGGTGATCATGGTGATGGTGATCATGGTGACAAAGACAACAGTGCCTCGGTAAGACCCTGATAAGCAGAGATCATGATGCTAATGTGTTTGCTGATGGTGATGTTGGTGAGGGTGAACATGATGAAGGAAGAAGAAACAAAAAGGAAAAAAAGGAAAACAGAAGGAAGAAGGTATTAAAAGAAGAAAGCCTAGGATCTCTACAATGCAGCAACTACAACTTGTAGGTGACTAGGTCTCACATACCCAAACCTAAGGTGCTCTGTTCCTCTAACCAGAACAGATGTGCTCTTCCTGATCAGAGGGGCAGGAACAAGCACACCGATGGACATGGCCTCTGGGACCCAGCCCATTCCTCCCCCAAGGAGAAGGGAACCTTATCATTTTGATTCTCTGTCTGAAGAGAATAATGCAGCCACGTGCTTTCATGAGGTGAAGCCAAAGCCATAAAGGCGAACAATATATAGGAGTAAACCTCAAAAAAAAATATATATATATAGGAGTAAACCTCAAGAGCCTGGTTTCCAGGTGGACCGAGACCATGTCTGGCAGGACCTGGCCAAATCACTTTCTTGGTGTCATCATTCATGAAACAGAATTGAAGCCTTTACAAGCATTCTAAGAATATCAAGTGGATGAATAAGATCATATAAGCAAATGTGCTCCGAGTTCTCTCGAGTAGCAACTATGAATATCTCAATTTTTAGATAATTATAAAGTGCAGAATTATTCTAATGATTGAAAGCATGACTTTTAACAGGTTAATTAATCTCTCTGAATCTCTATTAAGTTTATACAGCAGTACCTATCTTATAAGATAGTAACAAGCTTTAAGTGAGGTGATGTATATAGAGTTCAACATTGTGTCTTTCTTGTGGTAGCCTCCAGGAACATTAGCTGATATTATTACTAGTGTGGGAGACAATAAGAAAATAAAACAAATATAAGCAAAATACAGATGTGATGATATGACTCTCTGGCTTAAAACTTTTAGTGGTTTCCCCGAAGTTCTAAGGACAGAGTCCTAATGCTTAATATTGGCTGGCAAACCCCCTCATGACCTAAAGTCCTGCCTAACTCCCTCCATAACTAACACTTCCCAAACTGCTTTTATGCCTCCCAGGCTTCAAACTCTTTGTGTACTCGCACACTTCCTTCATGCTTCTGGCCCTCCTAGAACACTCAGCTCCTAGGCTCCAGGGAGCTGCCTACCTCCGTGGCCCGCAGCCCTTCGAATCTCCCACATTACAGCATGGTTGGGTAGTTTCCTGGTGATTTATCTGTTTCCACAACTACTTGGGATTGAGATGGTAAACTGACTGTTAAACTTTGCCATCTATCATAGCACCTGGCACAGAGCAGAGCCCAGTAAATGCTTGCTGAATGAAGGAATGAGTACCGTGATTGATGTTTGCATGGGGCACAGAGGAGGAGCATGGAAGGGGTCAGAGGAAGCCTGATGGAGGATGATACCTGAGCAGGATCTTGATGGACAGGCAAGATTTATCCAGGCAGATAAAAAGAGTAAGAGCATTCCAGAAAGAGAGGAGCACATGGACAAAGCACAGAAGCACTGGGGAAACTTCCTATAATTCCACAGCACTGAAATACAGGATTCTAGAGTAGGGTATGCAAGTTGATGCTGGGTGGTGGGTGCCATCAAAAAACTTGGCCTTATCACAGACCTGTACCCCTGAAACAAATAATACATTATATGTTAATAAAAATTAAAAAAGAAACTTGGCCTTTATGCTGTAAACATTGGGCAGCCATTGAAGAATGTAAAGCAGGGGATTGATTTGATCAGATTGTGGCATGGGATTGGTACCTGGGACCTACTATCTGATTATTTCCCTTTCTTCCCATCCTCCCACCCGGTTCTCTTTCCTATGTCTTCTTGAATATATTCTTTCCTTTCCCTCAGTTTCCATTTACACTTTTGTTGACCCAAGATGTCAGAGGATCATGAATGAAGCTAGGTCATCCTAACAGCACCAACTGGGATTCAAGGGGATAAAATTCCATTCTGATACCACTGAAAACACTAACGGGCACTTCTTCACAATATGAGGGCTCTGAAAATGAGGCAGATGGTCCGAAAATGAGTCAGGGATTGTATTTTCATGTTAACATAAAGGAACATGTTTGTCACTTGCTTAAAATAATTATTTGCCGGAGCATGCCTTGGCAACACTAAGCCTTTCCGATGATCAAAGCACTTCTTTTTAAATTGTAAATACAACTCTTCTCATCTCTCCTCTTTCAGTGCAAAATACACACAATATCCATTGAACAGCATGGCTTATTAAGTTATTCTAAGATGGTGGTTATCAAACTCAAAGTCCCAGACTTCTCTGAGGATTAAGGTTAGGGCTAAGTTTAAGTCTAGATTGGGGTTGAGGGTCAGGGTTTAACATTAGGGTCAAGACGGCCTTTAAGGAAAATATTTTAGAGTGATTACAATCTGAGTCACTTAGAAGGTCCAAAAAACGAGACCCAAGACTCAAGAGGTTAGGTAGAAACCATGATATGAAACTAAGAATGAGAGGGTGGCTGGGAGCTAATAATCGATCGAGCATGGAGACATTTTTGAGAATGAGGATTAATACCCTTCTCCTAGAGCAGGTGTCAGCAAAAATTTTCTGTGAAGGACCTATAGCAAATATTAACCGCTTCACAGGCTACCTATAGTCTCTTTCTCAGATACTCAGTTCTGTGGCTCGAGAGTAAAAGCATTAATAGGCCATGCATGTATGAATAAGTATGGCTGTGTTTCAATAAAATTCTGTTTAGAAAAATAGGCAGCAAATAAAATTTGGCCCTTGTACTAGGGTCTTTAGGAGCATGTTTGGTGATAGACTATAAAAGGACAATCTTCTGAGAATTGAACCAGTGTAGAGAGATGCAGAATAGAGATATTGGAGAGCAAGATCAAGGCTGCAGCATTATTAGAAATCCTAGATCCAGCCACACTTGAAACTAAATTCCCCTGATATCTTCATTTACAGGTTCACCCTCCTCATCCGTGGTTTCACTTTCCATGTCCAGTTACCCATGGTCAACCATGGACCAAGAGCAGATGATCCTCCTTCTGATGTATCATCAGAAGGTCAACAATAGCCTAAACACTATGTCAAAAGACCTACATCATTGACCTCACTTCATCTCACCTTGTAGGCATTTTAACATATCACATCATGACAACAAAAACAGTGGGTACGGGACACTAAGATATTTTGAGAGAGAGAGCCATTCATAAAGCTTTTATTACAATATAGTGTTATAATTGTTCTATTTTATTATTAATAATTACTGTAATAGTCTCTTACTATATCTAATTTATAAATTAAACTTGATCATAGGTGTGTATGCACAGGAAAAATCACAGTATACAAGGGCTCGGTACTATCTGTTGTTTCAGGCTTCTGCTGAGGATCTTAGAACATACCCCCTGAAGATAAGGAAGACTGCTATATATGAAATAACAAATTCTCTTTTTTTGCTTATGCAGTATGAGTTAGGTTTCTATCCATTGTTTCTATCCAGAAAAGTCCTGATTGGCACATAGAACAGGTCTCATCCTAAATCTTCTGACTCCCATTCCAGTGCTCCTTCTTTTCAGGCAGAAATGAATGCACTGGTTGAGGTATCTTTTGTCCCAGCCAAAGGCCAATGTTGCCTCCGTGGGCTGGATTTTATTCCGAGAAACCCGTTTCCTGGAGTATCATTAAAGGAAAGTATGTGCCTAAGAAATGCTGCCCATGGATGTGGAAAGTTGACAGAACAGCCCAGGAGGGCCAGATGGATTCCAGACAGCTGTGACTTGATGGAGGCACTCCATTTGGCAGGGCCAGGGAGAGCCCAGCATGAACGGCATCAATTAGCAACCTCTTTTGAGAGAGGATGATTATAGCACATCACTGCGATCAAGTTTCATGCAGCCACTACAAATAATGGTTATAAAGTCTCTGTAGCGACATGCAGACATGTTTGATATGAGTTTAAGAGAGAAGAGCAGAATACACCAGAATTCTCATTCATTGCTAAAGAAATTATGAATTGGTACAAACGCCCCAGAAGGCAATTTTGCCACATGTATCAAAAACCTTTAAAATAAAAAACCTCCTGACTTTTGATTCAGTCATCACCCTCCTCTCCTCGAAGAATCTACCCCAAGAAAATAGTCAGAAATGCAAGCATGGATTTCTGCATAAGGATGTTCATCACAGCATTATTTATAATGCGGATAAAAGAAAATAGTGCCCAAATGCCAAAGGTAGGAAATTGATGAGATACATGACAGTGTAGAACCACAGGGGGAAACATGATGATTGCCATCAAAATTACGATTAAGAAGAATCTCTAATGCTACAGGAAAATATTTACACTAACACGATAAGTTTTCATCTTTACTTACCTGGATATGGTGATGAACTGTTTGAGTTGGCAGACTCAGGGATCCTCTTATGAGTTTATTTGCGTGGGGATGCTTTTCTGGGGCTAAGGAGTAAGAAGGAGGATTCCTAGAGAAACCAAGGGCAATCAAAAGGATGTAACAAGGGGTGCCTGGGTGGCTCAGTCGGTTAAGTGTCTGCCTTCAGCTCAGGTCATGATCTCAGGGTCCTAGGACAGAGCCCCGCCTCCAGGTCCCTGCTCAGCGGGGAGTCTGCTTCTCCCTCTGCCCCTCCCCCCACCTGTACTCTCACACTCTCTCTCTCATAAATAAATAATTCTTAAAAAAAAAAATGTAACAATGAAACTGCATCTGGTCCTCACAGGGATATTTAAAAAAAAAAAAAAAGATTTTATTTATTTATTTGACAGAGAGAGACACAGCGAGAGAGGGAACACAAGCAGGGGGAGTGGGAGAGGGAGAAGCAGGCTTCCCGCGGAGCAGGGAGCCCGATGTGGGCTTGATCCCAGGACCCTGGGACCATGACCTGAGCCAAAGGCAGACGCTTAACGGCTGAGCCATCCAGGCGCCCCTCACAGGGATATTTTTGAGGCCTCCACTGAAGAGAAGTTCTAGGCAGAATTAAAGGATCATAAATGTTGCTTTTTGGGGAATGCCTTCTTCTTCCCCTCAGATGACATACCATGCCTCTGATAGATGTTCTCAAAGCACTTTATGTTTCTCCTTCAAAGCACATAATAGGTGCTGTCAGCATATATTTAGATGATGTGCCATCCTCACTCACCAGTCCTGTCTGGTTGAATACAGTAGCCGCGGTAAAGAGCATGTGGCTATTTAAAGTTAGGTGTAAATTAATTCAAATAAAACAAAACAAACATCTATTTCACAGTCACACCAGCCATGTTTTAAGTGGCTGACACAAATAGGAAAGATTTCCATCAGCACAGTCTTACTGGACAGTGTTGTCCTAGCCATGATTCCAGGTCTTGCTCACATGCTATCCCTAGTTCCCAGAGTCTGGCACATTATAATAGGCACTTCATAAACATTTGCTGAGTGAATACAGTAAGGAGAGGTCTTCATTAAAAGTAGGGCCTTGGGGTGCCTGGGTGGCTCAGTCGGTTGAGTATCTGCCTTTTGATTTCAGCTCGGGTCATGATGTTGGGGTCATGGGATCCAGCCCCATGTCGCACTCCATGCTCAGCTCGGAGTTTGCTTGAGATTCTCTCCTTCTCCCTCTGCCCCTCCCCCAACTCATGCGCGTGCACACGTGCGTGCTCTCTCTCTTTCAAATAAATGAATAAAATCTATTAAAAAAAAGTAGGACCCAACATAGCAAGAGAAATAAAATCATACCTTCCCCTTAGATTTGTCCCTTTTTCTAATAGAAACTAGTTAACAATACATTTCTTTGGTAAGCAATAAACAGAATAAACAATGATAAAAGAGCTCTGAACTCAAACTCAATGTCCAGGTACGTGGCATCGGCCCTGGCAGCAAAGTGGTCTGGATAAGGCAAATCAGGTCCAATTGCTCAGGACTAAATCTGAACTGGAAACAGGGTATCCCTGTCCCTGGGGCCAGGGTGCTGGGGATGACAGAGCCAAGCCCCTGACAGTGGCTGGTCCATCCTCTCTCCAACACTGATAGGTTTTTCCTGACAGCTAAATGAGAAAAAAATGTAAAATCTTAGTCATATACAGAGACATGAGGGTGCTGAGCTCCAGAGCTCTAGAAGACCCATGCTATTCAACCCCTGTAGGCTCCTCGCTGCCACAAGAAAGAAAGAAAGAAAGAAAGAAAGAAAGAAAGAAAGAAAGAAAGAAAGAAAGAAAGAAAGAAAGAAAGAGGGCGCCTGGGTGGCTCAGTTGGTTAAGCGACTGCCTTCCGCTCAGGTCATGATCCTGGAGTCCTGGGATCGAGTCCCGCATCGGGCTCCCTGCTCGGCAGGGAGTCTGCTTCTCCCTCTGACCCTCCCCCCTCTCATGCTCTCTCTCTATCTCATTCTCTCTGTCTCAAATAAATAAATAAAATCTTTAAAAAAAAAAAAAGGGACACCTGGGTGGCTCAGTTGGTTAAGCGTCTGCCTTCGGCTCAGGTCATGATCCTGGAGTCCCAGGATCGAGTCCCACATCGGGCTCCCAGCTCAGCGGGGAGCCTGCTTCTCCCTCTGACCCTCTCCTCTCTCATGCTGTTTCTCTCTCACTCGCTCTCTAATAAATAAATAAATAAAATCTTTAAAAAAAAAAGAAAGAAAGAAAGAAAAGTAAAGCCAAGCCAAGCCAAGCCAAGCCAACAGTTCAAGAACCTCAGTGTGAAGAGGCAAAAATATTGTACTTTCATATACTTCCTTCCCTGCAGGAGGTGCTCAGATAAATGCTGAATTAACAGTTAACTCTCAGTCTTGGAGGGCCGGTACCTCGTAAGTAGCATTCACTCATTCACTCAACAAATTTTTACTGGGCATCTACTGAGTGACAGGCAATTTTTAGGCACCAGAGATAACACCAGTGAACAAAAGAGAAACAGACAAAAATGTCCGCCTTCGTGAAGCTTACCTGCCAGGCAGGGTTGCAACTTTGGCTGAATATTAGAATCATCTGGGGAGTTTTGAGAATTCCCATTGCTTAGGACACACACACACACACACACACACAGATTGACTGAAGTGGTCCAAGATAAGAACTAGGAACAGGTAACTTCCCAAGTGGGCCCAGTAGGCAGTCATCTGGGAAAACTGAGAACCACTATTCTGAACCAGTGGTTCTCAATTTGTGGTCCCAAGACCACCACCAGCAGCAGCATCTCCTGGGCACTTGTTAGAATGCAAGTTCTCAGGCCTCTCCCAAGATGTACACAAACACTCTGGGAGGGGACCCAGCAAGCTGTGTTTTAACAATCTCTCCTGACGACCTTGATGCCCACAAAAGTCGGCAACCACTGCTCGAAGCAAAATTAACTGGGGCGGTAAGTTTTTAAAGGTAGACGAATCATGCTCTCCATCTTTTCCCAAACAAGACAGGAATCACAAGAGCATCCTCCTCAAGTCCATACGTGACTGCCACACCACTGGGTTTTTAGATGCTCCCACCAGCTGCTCAAGCCCTGCTCTGCTAAGGGGGCCTCCTCTCCCCACCCAGTTCCCCAGTCAGCTACTCCTCCCCAACTGCCAACGAGCCTGGCATAGACACCTTCTCGCTGCCATCTCCACGATAAACTGCAGGTGCAATTGGCCCCCCAGCCATCTGATGTCCTTACCTCCCACAGGGCTGCACAGTGTGCACACTCTTACACACACAGGCCTGCCTCACTTTGCCACACACATAGAGAGCCCATTTTACATAACACACGTAAACACATTCCTCCTCGACCACAAATATCACATACACACAAGCATTCATGGTCAAGCATACATTCACATCCTCTTATGTTGTTCACACACACACACACGCACGCACGCACACACACACACACACAGAAATCATATTTTACCAGTAATTCTCAAATTTGTCTGTATATTGGCCTCACTTGCAAGCTTTAAAAAATGCTGATGCCCAGGCCACAACCCACACCAATTAAACCAGCATCTCTGGAGTTGGAACCCAGGTATCTGTGTTTTTAAAGCTGCCCAAGTGGTTCCAATGCGCAAACAAGGTTGAAAAGTCCTGTTCTATGCCATGACTAATAGAAGAAGTAAGAGGATCTCAGCTTCTTTCAGAAAGGAGACAAGATCCATGCTGGAAACTGGAATTGACAGACTTCCAGAGGTCTCATGGGAAGCCTTTGAATCACTATTATCTGTACCACACATCTGGTGTTTCTTTTTCCATTTGCTGTATGCCTGTGAGTCAAAGACCATCAGGAACACACTTCGTCAAACCAGGTTGGCTTTACTGGCCCACAGTAATGAGGGGGATGGCCCATGATGGAGAAGATGCCATGAGTCATCTTAGTAAGAGGTTATTATTAGTATTAGCAGGAACTTGTCATAGGATTTGAGATGGTGTGTGATTTGGGAGAGGTTACAAGGGAGCAATTGCGCTTTACTCTGGACTGGATGTGTCAGGAAGTGAGGATGATGATAATTCTATGATTGGGGGTCCTAATGAATCTTATCTAGTGGTCAAAAGGAATGAAGTAGAGCTGAAGTTATAACTGATAAGGAAGCAGAAGTCACTCCTATAAGCCAGGAAATAAGGATGCCTGACTTTTTGTAGTTTTGACGGTGGTCTTGTTTTGTGCTCACACATGATTACAGAATGGTTTTGGGTTTGTCTTGCTCCATTATATCCACAGGGCGACCTTGTCTGATGTTGGTCATTTGTGCACCTGCCAGTGTTCACCAGGACAGCACCAAGGACCAGCTGTGAGTGTGAAGTCAGCACTTGACTGTCCAGGGCTGTTTTTCTCTTTCTCATCTCTCCTGCATTCTCCATGTTGACTCTATATTGTCTCTTTGCATTTTACATGTGTCTGCTTGTTCCTCTAGGAAATAACCCTCACCTTCTCAGCCTCCTCTATAATACATGGCACATACAATATACATAGCACAAATAATACCTGCTGGATGTGTAGACAAGGGAGCCTTCACACTCTGAAAAGTAACCTGGTTTAGATGTGGAATCAGAAAATCCAACTTCCAATTCCCACTTTCTACTTGCGAAGTGTACAACCTTGCAAATGGCTCAACTTCCCTGAGCTCTTCTCTGACTGAGGGTGACAGTCCCTGTCTGCCCCACTGGGTTTCTGGTGGGAACAGATTAGACAACTCTGAGAGCACAAGGGGGTGGCAAAGCAGTAGATTCTCATAAAAAGCACATAGGGTAGGTAATTGGAGTGGACAGATGATTGGTTTGACCAATAACTTGGTCAGGGGTAGCAAAACACAATTGGCTCTGAGAGTCCTCTGAGGACTTACAAGTGGGGACAGGAAGTTGAATTACCAGGTGGAATGCCAGTCACCTAGGTGACACTCCAGTTCTTAAAAAAGAGGTTTCAACAGTAAGCAACCAGACATTGAACTTGCTTAAAAGGCCATCCCGCAACATTTTCTGAGTGCTTAGTATGTGTTAGGCATTATGATGCAGAAATGGAAAAAAATACACTTTCTTCCCAAAGATGCTCCCAGTCTATTGGGAGAAAGACACAAATAAAACTGCCATTCAGCATAATAAAAAGAAGCAGGAGGAGGAGGAGGAGAAGCACTTAGAAGATAGAGTAGAGCATACAGCAGGGAGGAGATAATCCTATCAGGGGCGGGGGAGGAGTGACAAGGAGAGCTTAGGGGAAACCTGCACAAAAAGGGTAATGAGGTTTCTGCAGGATGAGTAGGAGCCTGCGAGGCAGAGGAGGAAGTATCAAAAAGAAGTGACCCGTAGCAGGGGGGGGCAGTAGGTGCAAAGACAGGAGAGTATAAAATACTCTGATGTGTTCTGGGATGGTGAAACACATTCATAAATAAGTCATCAAAGGTCTATAAGACTGCCTTGTCGACTATTACATCCCCAGACCAGAACAAATTGTCTAGGGCATTGTACTTACTTACAAATGGAGGGAGCAATTAATGAACACTATAGCTGTTGCTGTCAGAGATTTAAGCCACTGTGACAGAATTCCAACCATCTACAAATGTATATGCATGGTGTAGGCTTGCTTTACAGGTATAGTTACATTATATTTTCACTCTTCTAGTCCCATGTATACAACTCTTTGGAATTATCTGTACGGTTAACTGGTTTCAGTGCTCAGAACCAGGTTTTTTGAACAAAGAATTGCATCAATATTGAGATGTCTTCTTATTATTTGGTCCTTAGTTACCTGCTGTCTTCAAATAACTTATTCAGGAAGGGTCTGACCCAAGGGCACAAGATTCCCTCCCCAGGCTCTTCTGAGTTTGGCTTCTAGAAAGTCAAGTTTAGTTAGCTATCTGTAAGATAACAGGCCACGAGAGAGCCCTGGGCTCTTCCCAAAGACCTTGCTTTTATAGACTCAGAAGCGAATTCTAGGAGTAGCTGCCAAGAGAGCTTTGGGCTTCACAGACCATGTGAGTGGAATTCCCCTGGGTGATCAAAACTGAAAGTGATCTATCTGGCCAAATGTAGTAGGTGGAGAGGCCATCCTTTTAGGATATGCTCCTAAATTAGAGGAGTGGGTACACTTCTACCAGGTCTGTAGCCCCTCTGTGCTGAATATGCTGCACAGCCAACTGGCTAACTAACCACTCCTGTCACCCCGCGTGGCAGCCAGGGCTGGCCAGGCTTGAGACAAATGGGTCCCCACTGTGGCAAGCATAAAGCAGCGCTCACTAATAAAACGAATGCCTCTTCTGGGTAGCTGAGGGAGTGTTGGAGACACAGATGGCCCTATGCATATAAGAGTCCAGATTTCATGAAATGGGAGCATGAGAAAAAAGCTATGCTCTAAAATAACCTATTTTTTAAAAATTTTATTTATTTATTTGAGACAGAGAGAGAGAGCACGACCTGGAGGGAGAGGGAGTAGGAGAGAGAATCTGAAGCAGACTCCACACTGAGCATAGAGCCCAACGTGGGGCTCAATCCCACGACCCCACAATCATGACCTGAGCCGAAACGAAGAGTCGGCCACTTAACAGACTGAGCCACCCAGTGCCCCAAAATGATGTATTATTTTATACCCAAATTGAAATTGGCATATGAACTAAATAAATTAAATGTAAGTAGACATTTGACTTATCTCAATCTGTAGAAATTGATATTTTTAAGTTGGCAAAAAAAGAAAAAAAGGTATTTAACCATCTCATTAAGAAAATGAAAGTTACAGTAAATTTACACATACAGATATATTTAATACTGAGCACTGTGAAAGAGGACCTGGGGAAAACCTGGGAGGATCAGGAAGGAGAATGAGTGGCTTTAAGCCCCTGGAGCCATCCCCATATGCCACCTACACAGAGGACTCGACATCCTTGGAGAGGTTCACCTTCCTGGTCTCAGCTTCTCCCTGTGACCTCTCTTCTACCTCTTTCCATAAAAACTTCAGTTTCCAAGACTCTGTCCTTAATTTATTTTTCTTTTTTACTTTTTAAATCAATATGATGGAGGTATAATTTATGTAAAATAAAATGTATCCATTTTAAGGGTACAGCCTGATGAGTTTAGACACGGGTATATGGTTGTATAACCCCCCCATCCCAATCAAATATGAAACCCTAAAGAGTATCCTCATGTCCCATCATGGTCAGTCCTTTCTGTCACCATAAAGCTGTTTCCCTGTTCTAGGATTTAATATGAATGGAATCAAACAGTATGTGCTCCTCCGTGTCTAGCTTCTCTCCCTCAGAATGAGTTTTCTGGGATTCATCCATGTTCTTGCACATACTGTTAGTTTATTCTTTTTCGTGACTGAGGAGTATGCCATTATATGAATCCCCTTCTATTCATTTATCCATTCACATGGTGAAAGGCATTTGGGGTTTTCCCGTTTTTGAATATTACACCTAAAATGTCTACAAACATCCAACATCATGTGCTGTCTTTGTCCAATGTTGGAACACAGTTATTTCACCTGTCATATCGAGTTCTCTGACTGCCTACAGTGGCTGCATCATGGGCAGGAGCACAACAGAATAATCCTTAATTCCCATCAACAAATTTGCCTTCCTGCCCCAGATCTTCTGGCTTTGTCCTCCTCAGGAATGTGCTATTTGACTCCAGCCTAAGACACCCCTGCCTGCTGACAAAACATATTCCCATCAACCATACTCCTGCCCTAAAAATGGTAAACAGGTATTTATGAATCAGGTGTAGATGATCAGGTTAACTTACCCAGTGGCCAGTCATGTCTATGGCACCTACCCCCAACATGATGCATGAGAAGGGCACTTCCCTCTGTCTATCCTTCCCCAAAGCCTATTACACCAGTCTAACCAGGAGAAGCCCAAATTGAGGGACAGTCTACAGAACGCCTGACCAGTACTCTTGAAAACTGTCAAGAAAAACAAAGAAAGACCAAGAAACTGTCACTGGACCAGAGGAGACTCAGGAGACGTGAGGACGAAATGTATTGTGATCTCCTGGAATAGAAAAAGGATAGGAGGGTGCTAGCAAGATGGTGGAGGAGTAGGAGACCTGGATTTTGTCTGGTCTCAGGAATTCAGCTGGATAGGGATCAAACCATTCTGAACACCTACAAACTCAAAAGGAGATCGAAGAAAAGAATA